>NC_048579.1:71639118-71809118 GCF_013265735.2 Oncorhynchus mykiss | reverse complement strand
CTCTCTCCCTCGCCTTCTCACTCCCTCGCCTTCTCTTTCCCTCGCCTTCTCTCTCCCTCGCCTTCTCACTCCCTCGCCTTCTCTTTCCCTCGCCTTCTCTCTCCCTCGCCTTCTCACTCCCTCGCCTTCTCTTTTCCTCACCTTCTCTTTTCCTCGCCTTCTCTTTCCCTCGCCTTCTCTCTCCCTCGCCTTCTCACTCCCTCGCCTTCTCTTTCCCTCGCCTTCTCTCTCCCTCGCCTTCTCACTCCCTCGCCTTCTCTTTCCCTCGCCTTCTCTCTCCCTCGCCTTCTCTTTTCCTCGCCTTCTCTTTTCCTCGCCTTCTCTTTTCCTCGCCTTCTCTTTTCCTCGCCTTCTCTTTTCCTCACCTTCTCTTTCCCTCGCCTTCTCTTTCCCTCGCCTTCTCTCTCCCTCGCCTACTCTTTCCCTCGCCTTCTCTTTCCCTCACCTTCTCTTTTCCTCGCCTTCTCTTTTCCTCACCTTCTCTCTCCCTCGCCTTCTCTTTCCCTCGCCTTCTCTTTTCCTCGCCTTCTCTCTCCCTCGCCTTCTCTTTTCCTCGCCTTCTCTTTTCCTCGCCTTCTCTTTCCCTCGCCTTCTCTTTCCCTCGCCTTCTCTTTTCCTCGCCTTCTCTCTCCCTCGCCTTCTCTTTTCCTCGCCTTCTCTTTTCCTCGCCTTCTCTTTCCCTCGCCTTCTCTTTCCCTCGCCTTCTCTTTTCCTCGCCTTCTCTTTCCCTCGCCTTCTCTTTTCCTCGCCTTCTCTCTCCCTCGCCTTCTCTTTTCCTCGCCTTCTCTTTTCCTCGCCTTCTCTTTCCCTCGCCTTCTCTTTCCCTCGCCTTCTCTTTTCCTCGCCTTCTCTCTCCCTCGCCTTCTCTTTCCCTCGCCTTCTCTTTTCCTCGCCTTCTCTTTCCCTCGCCTTCTCTTTCCCTCGCCTTCTCTTTCCCTCGCCTTCTCTTTTCCTCGCCTTCTCTTTCCCTCGCCTTCTCTTTCCCTCGCCTTCTCTTTCCCTCGCCTTCTCTTTTCCTCGCCTTCTCTTTCCCTCGCCTTCTCTTTTCCTCGCCTTCTCTCTCCCTCGCCTTCTCTTTTCCTCGCCTTCTCTTTTCCTCGCCTTCTCTTTCCCTCGCCTTCTCTTTCCCTCGCCTTCTCTCTCCCTCGCCTTCTCTTTTCCTCGCCTTCTCTTTTCCTCGCCTTCTCTTTCCCTCGCCTTCTCTTTCCCTCGCCTTCTCTCTCCCTCGCCTTCTCTTTTCCTCGCCTTCTCTTTCCCTCGCCTTCTCTTTCCCTCGCCTTCTCTTTCCCTCGCCTTCTCTTTTCCTCGCCTTCTCTTTCCCTCGCCTTCTCTTTCCCTCGCCTTCTCTTTCCCTCGCCTTCTCTCTCCCTCGCCTTCTCTTTTCCTCGCCTTCTCTTTCCCTCGCCTTCTCTTTCCCTCGCCTTCTCTTTCTCATCTCTTACTAAGAGGAAGAAGCAAACAGCTCCATTGTAGACTAATGAACACTGGGTGAATATTTTATGAACAGTACAGTTATCAAATGGAAGCCTCCGATTAGCATTCATGCTAACTACCTGAGGTAATGCTAGAAAGGTTAGCCGTTTCCTTTTCAAAAAAAAAAAATAAATAAAATTGTCACATGAGCCGAATACACCAGGTAGACCTTACAGTGAAATGCTTACTTACAAGCCCTTAACCAACAGTGCAGTTATAAGAAAAAAAATAAGTGTTAAGTGTTAATAAGTAAAAAATAGATAAGTAACAGTAACAAATAATTAAAGAGTAGCAGTAAAAAAAACAATAGTGAGGTTATATACAGGGGGTACCGGTACAGAGTCAATGTGGAGGCTATATACAGGGGGTACCGGTACAGAGTCAATAGTGAGGTTATATACAGGGGGTACCGGTACAGAGTCAATGTGGAGGCTATATACAGGGGGTACCGGTACAGAGTCAATGTGGAGGCTATATACAGGGGGCACCGGTACAGAGTCAATGTGCAGGGGCACCGGTTAGTCGAGGTAATTGAGGTAATATGTACATGTAGGTAGAGTTAAAGTGGACGCGACACAAAGTGGATGTGAGAGAACGTAAAGCCTGTAGAAATCTAAAGGATATTTTCTGAATCCCAATTTTCCAATTACAAATGATCATTGTGGGCGCAATCTGTTTGCCAATCTCACACATCCAAGGGGACAATACATCAAAATCACTAATTAGGAAATCTCCCCGTTCTCTTTCAATTTCCCTCCGCCACTGATGAGATAACAGAAGTTAACAGAATTAAACCGCTTATCTGTCCGGAACCAGGACAATTGTTATTTTGGTAAATAAATGCGGTAGAAAGGGTGAAGGCGTAAGAAGGAGGCCATTGTGACAAGCTGTGCTGTGAGCCTGATAAAGTGAGAGGGGGAGGACCACAAAGAGGAACTGCTATCAATTACCTTGCTATTGTTTCCCATTCATCCATAATTAAACGTGGACAAAGACATCCGTCCTCACTACCGGCAGAGGAAAACAAAAGGTTGGAAGACAGTGGTTTGTGTGTGTGTGTGTGTGTGTTTGGCATCGCTGCCTAGGAGAACAGAAGTCATGAATATTATAGACAAACAGCATTGAACATCACAACAGATAAACAAAAGCCCTGTTGTCATCTGTGGGCTTGTAAAGAGGTGGGAGTAAAAACTGAGAAACACAGAGACACAGATGAAGATATATCTACACATGTCTCTGAGGCAATGGCCGTTTCATTACATGCTTGATTTATACTATGTGTTGCATTGTGGGCCATAAGAGTGGCATAAATAATAATGTCGTCACACTGACAATGAGGAGTCACTCACAGAGTTAGAGGTTTAGACATACATTCTACTATCCTAGAAGTATAGAACAGAATATAATATACTATCTGAAATACATCGCTGCCGGCTCACCTGACAGGTACTCGCCACCCTGTGCCTTGTGAGTCGGATGACACTGCAATCACTGCTCCTCCTCCAAGGCACTCAGAATCACATTTATACACCAAATACATTTGCAAGGACTGTAGAGGAATTTGACTCAGTGAAATGATGCCGGAACAAAAAAACAGAACACACAGACGATAAACAAATGGAACATACAGACAAGGTATATAAACACAGAACATACAGACAAGGTATATAAACACAGAATATACAGACAAGGTATATAAACAGAGAATATACAGACAAGGTATATAAACACAGAACATACAGACAAGGTATATAAACACAGAACATACAGACAATATATATAAACACAGAACATACAGACAAGATATATAAACACAGAATATACAGACAAGATATATAAACACAGAACATACAGACAAGATATATAAACACAGAACATACAGACAAGATATATAAACACAGAACATACAGACAAGATATATAAACACAGAACATACAGACAAGATATATAAACACAGAACATACAGACAAGATATATAAACACAGAACATACAGACAAGATATATAAACACAGAACATACAGACAAGATATATAAACACAGAACATACAGACAAGATATATAAACACAGAACATACAGACAAGATATATAAACACAGAACATACAGACAAGATATATAAACACAGAATATACAGACAAGATATATAAACACAGAATATACAGACAAGATATATAAACACAGAACATACAGACAAGATATATAAACACAGAATATACAGACAAGATATATAAACACAGAATATACAGACAAGATATATAAACACAGAATATACAGACAAGATATATAAACACAGAATATACAGACAAGATATATAAACACAGAACATACAGACAAGATATATAAACACAGAATATACAGACAAGATATATAAACAGAGAATATACAGACAAGGTATATAAACACAGAACATACAGACAAGGTATATAAACACAGAACATACAGACAATATATATAAACACAGAACATACAGACAAGATATATAAACACAGAACATACAGACAAGATATATAAACACAGAATATACAGACAAGATATATAAACACAGAATATACAGACAAGATATATAAACACAGAATATACAGACAAGATATATAAACACAGAATATACAGACAAGATATATAAACACAGAACATACAGACAAGATATATAAACACAGAACATACAGACAAGATATATAAACACAGAACATACAGACAAGGTATATAAACACAGAACATACAGACAATATATATAAACACAGAACATACAGACAAGATATATAAACACAGAACATACAGACAAGATATATAAACACAGAATATACAGACAAGATATATAAACACAGAATATACAGACAAGATATATAAACACAGAATATACAGACAAGATATATAAACACAGAATATACAGACAAGATATATAAACACAGAACATACAGACAAGATATATAAACACAGAACATACAGACAAGATATATAAACACAGAACATACAGACAAGGTATATAAACACAGAACATACAGACAATATATATAAACACAGAACATACAGACAAGATATATAAACACAGAACATACAGACAAGATATATAAACACAGAACATACAGACAAGATATATAAACACAGAACATACAGACAAGATATATAAACACAGAATATACAGACAAGATATATAAACACAGAATATACAGACAAGATATATAAACACAGAACATACAGACAAGATATATAAACACAGAACATACAGACAAGATATATAAACACAGAACATACAGACAAGGTATATAAACACAGAACATACAGACAATATATATAAACACAGAACATACAGACAAGATATATAAACACAGAACATACAGACAAGATATATAAACACAGAACATACAGACAAGATATATAAACACAGAACATACAGACAAGATATATAAACACAGAATATACAGACAAGATATATAAACACAGAATATACAGACAAGATATATAAACACAGAATATACAGACAAGATATATAAACACAGAATATACAGACAAGATATATAAACACAGAACATACAGACAAGATATATAAACACAGAACATACAGACAAGATATATAAACACAGAACATACAGACAAGATATATAAACACAGAACATACAGACAAGATATATAAACACAGAACATACAGACAAGATATATAAACACAGAACATACAGACAAGATATATAAACACAGAACATACAGACAAGATATATAAACACAGAACATACAGACAAGATATATAAACACAGAATATACAGACAAGGTATATAAACACAGAACATACAGACAAGATATATAAACACAGAACATACAGACAGACGTTAAACAAATAGAAAATACAGACAAAATGATGAATTATGAAGTTAAATGCTGAATTATAAATAAAGTCAAATGTTAAATAAAGTAACATTTTGAATCATAAATTAAGTTAAATGTTGAATTATAAAGAATGATAAAGTTAAATGTGTAATGATAAATAAAGTTACATTTTGAATGACAAATAAAGTTAAAAGTGTAATGATGAATAAAGTTATACGATGAATGATAAATGTAAATGTTGAATGACAAATAAAGTTAAAAGTTGAATGTTAAATAAATGTTGAATGCCGACTGCAACAGAACACATCACTAATTAATGGAGAAATGTAAACTCCATGGATATTAAGTCCAATCAGAAGTTAATGAATGGATAAACACAAAATGATGAACATGAAATTATGAGGGCCTCCCTTGTAGAGATCTTAGAAACATGATTTACATCCCACTACATTAGGCTTTTATAGGGTGCTTCCCAAATGGCACCCTATTCCCCAGAGTGCACTACTTTTAACCAGGTCCCTGGTCTAAAGTAGTGCACTACATAGTGAATAGGGTGCCATTTGGGACACATGTGCACAGTACTTAATTTTTTTAATCCAGCTATAATCTGTCATAGTTTATTTGTGATGCCATGTTGAGTCCCATGGGGTTTAGGTTAGCATAATTACAATGACTTCTTGGACAACAATTAAACAATGTAATTATTCTCCACCCTGCACTGTACATCTAGACCATCCATATCTGTCATCTGGAAATCCCCGTGGCAGTCCTCTAGTGTCAGAGGTAACAATGATTAACTGATATATACTGTTGAACACCAAATACTGGATCCATTTGTAATCACCACTTTACAGTGTGTGTGTGTGTGTCTATGAACAGTCATCATGTGGTGGGGTTTGATTTGTTAACCACCATCAGATTTATTGCACCCTGGTGATGTTAAATCACTGAGAGTTATGTCCCTGGTAATGTTAAATCACTGAGAGTTATGTCCCTGGTGATGTTAAATCACTGAGAGTTATGTCCCTGGTGATGTTAAATCACTGAGAGTTATGTCCCTGGTGATGTTAAATCACTGAGAGTTATGTCCCTGGTGATGTTAAATCACTGAGAGTTATGTCCCTGGTAATGTTAAATCACTGAGAGTTATGTCCCTGGTGATGTTAAATCACTGAGAGTTATGTCCCTGGTGATGTTAAATCACTGAGAGTTATGTCCCTGGTAATGTTAAATCACTGAGAGTTATGTTCCTGGTGATGTTAAATCACTGAGAGTTATGTCCCTGGTGATGTTAATTAAATCACTGAGAGTTATGTCCCTGGTGATGTTAAATCACTGAGAGTTATGTCCCTGGTGATGTTAAATCACTGAGAGTTATGTCCCTGGTGATGTTAAATCACTGAGAGTTATGTCCCTGGTGATGTTAAATCACTGAGAGTTATGTCCCTGGTGATGTTAAATCACTGAGAGTTATGTCCCTGGTGATGTTAGGTCACTGAGAGTTATGTCCCTGGTGATGTTAAATCACTGAGAGTTATGTCCCTGGTGATGTTAAATCACTGAGAGTTATGTCCCTGGTGATGTTAAATCACTGAGAGTTATGTCCCTGGTGATGTTAGGTCACTGAGAGTTATGTCCCTGGTGATGTTAAATCACTGAGAGTTATGTCCCTGGTGATGTTAAATCACTGAGAGTTATGTCCCTGGTGATGTTAGGTCACTGAGAGTTATTATTTTTTTTTATTTTTTTGTTTATTTCACCTTTATTTAACCAGGTAGGCAAGTTGAGAACAAGTTCTCATTTACAATTGCGACCTGGCCAAGATAAAGCAAAGCAGTTCGACAGATACAACAACACAGAGTTACACATGGAGTAAAACAAACATACAGTCAATAATAAAGTATAAACAAGTCTATATACAATGTGAGCAAATGAGGTGAGAAGGGAGGTAAAGGCAAAAAAAGGCCTTGGTGGCAAGGTAAATACAATATAGCAAGTAAAACACTGGAATGGTAGTTTTGCAATGGAAGAATGTGCAAAGTAGAAATAAAAATAATGGGGTGCAAAGGAGCAAAATAAATAAATAAATTAAATACAGTTGGGAAAGAGGTAGTTGATAGGGCTAAATTATATGTGGGCTATGTACAGGTGCAGTAATCTGTGAGCTGCTCTGACAGTTGGTGCTTAAAGCTAGTGAGGGAGATAAGTGTTTCCAGTTTCAGAGATTTTTGTAGTTCGTTCCAGTCATTGGCAGCAGAGAACTGGAAAGAGAGGCGGCCAAAGAAAGAATTGGTTTTGGGGGTGACTAGAGAGATATACCTGCTGGAGCGTGTGCTACAGGTGGGAGATGCTATGGTGACCAGCGAGCTGAGATAAGGGGGGACTTTACCTAGCAGGGTCTTGTAGATGACATGGAGCCAGTGGGTTTGGCGACGAGTATGAAGCGAGGGCCAGCCAACGAGAGCGTACAGGTCGCAATGGTGGGTAGTGTATGGGGCTTTGGTGACAAAACGGATTGCACTGTGATAGACTGCATCCAGTTTGTTGAGTAGGGTATTGGAGGCTATTTTGTAAATTACATCGCCAAAGTCGAGGATTGGTAGGATGGTCAGTTTTACAAGGGTATGTTTGGCAGCATGAGTGAAGGAAGCTTTGTTGCGAAATAGGAAGCCAATTCTAGATTTAACTTTGGATTGGAGATGTTTGATATGGGTATGTCCCTGGTGATGTTAAATCACTGAGAGTTATGTCCCTGGTGATGTTAGGTCACTGAGAGTTATGTCCCTGGTGATGTTAAATCACTGAGAGTTATGTCCCTGGTGATGTTAAATCACTGAGAGTTATGTCCCTGGTGATGTTAAATCACTGAGAGTTATGTCCCTGGTGATGTTAAATCACTGAGAGTTACAGTGCATTTGGAAATTATTCAGACCCCTCGACTATTTTCACATTTCAGGCTTATTCTAAAATTGATTAAATCGCCCCCCCCCCCCCCCCCCCCCCCCATCAATATACACACAATACCCCATAATAAGGAAAGGAAAAACATAAGGAAAAACAGTTACATTTTTGGAAATGTATTAAAAATAAAAAACGGAAATATAACATTCACATAGGTATTCAGACCCTTTACTCAGTACATTGTTGAATGACATTTGGCAGCAATTACAGCCTCGAGTCTTCTTGGGTATGACGCTACAAGTTTGGCACACCTGGAGAGTTTCTCCCATTCTTCTCTGCAGATCCTCTCATTCATCCTCCTCCTCTCCCCTGTAACTATTCCCCAGGTCGTTGATGTAAATGAGAACGTGTTCTCAGTCAACTTACCTGGTAAAATAACGGATAAATATATATTTAAAAAAAATTAAAAGGACATTCAGAGACTTGTCCCGAAGCCACTCCTGCATTGTCTT
The DNA here is from genome assembly GCF_013265735.2 of Oncorhynchus mykiss. Taxonomy (NCBI): domain Eukaryota; kingdom Metazoa; phylum Chordata; class Actinopteri; order Salmoniformes; family Salmonidae; genus Oncorhynchus; species Oncorhynchus mykiss. The sequence goes on along the minus strand of NC_048579.1, from coordinate 71,800,413 downwards.
GGCTGTGTGCTTAGGGTCGTTGTCCTGTTGGAAGGTGAACCTTCACCCAAGTCTGAGGTCCTGAGTACTCTCGAGCAGGTTTTCATCAAGAATCTCTCTGTACTTTTCTCCGTTCATCTTTCCCTCGATCCTGACTAGTCTCCCAGTCCCTGCCACTGAAAAACACTCGCACAGCATTATGCTGTGGACCAAAAGGCTCCTTAACAGCTTCTGTACACTGCTGACTCCTCGCTGTTTATCATCTATGCATAGTCACTTCACCCCACACCTACATGTACAAATTACCTCAATTAACCTGTACCCCCGCACACTGACTCGGTACCAGTACCCCCTGTATATAGCCTCCACACTGACTCGGTACCAGTACCCCCTGTATATAGCCTCCACACTGACTCGGTACCAGTACCCCCTGTATATAGCCTCCACACTGACTCGGTACCAGTACCCCCTGTATATAGCCTCCACACTGACTCGGTACCAGTACCCCCTGTATATAGCCTCCACACTGACTCGGTACCAGTACCCCCTGTATATAGCCTCCACACTGACTCGGTACCAGTACCCCCTGTATATAGCCTCCACACTGACTCGGTACCAGTACCCACTGTATATAGCCTCCACACTGACTCGGTACCAGTACCCCCTGTATATAGCCTCCACACTGACTCGGTACCAGTACCCCCTGTATATAGCCTCCACACTGACTCGGTACCAGTACCCCCTGTATATAGCCTCCACACTGACTCGGTACCAGTACCCCCTGTATATAGCCTCCACACTGACTCGGTACCAGTACCCCCTGTATATAGCCTCCACACTGACTCGGTACCAGTACCCCCTGTATATAGCCTCCACACTGACTCGGTACCAGTACCCCCTGTATATAGCCTCCACACTGACTCGGTACTAGTACCCACTGTATATAGCCTCCACACTGACTCGGTACCAGTACCCCCTGTATATAGCCTCCACACTGACTCGGTACCAGTACCCACTGTATATAGCCTCCACACTGACTCGGTACCAGTACCCCCTGTATATAGCCTCCACACTGACTCGGTACCAGTACCCCCTGTATATAGCCTCCACACTGACTCGGTACCAGTACCCCCTGTATATAGCCTCGTTATTGTGTGACTTTTCATAATTTTTTTACTTTAGTTTATTTGGTAAATATTTTCTTAACTCTTCTTGAACTGCACTGCTGGTTAAGGGCTTGTAAGTAAGTGTTTCACGGTAAGGTCTACACTTGTTGTGTTCGGCGCATGTGACAAATAATGTTTGATTTGCTGCCTCCACCATGCTTCACCGAAGGGATGGTGCCAGGTTTCCTCCAGAAGTGACGCTTAGCATTCAGGCCAAAGAGTTTATTCTTGATTTCATCAGACCAGAGAATCTAGTTTCTCATGGTCTGAGAGTCCTTTAGGTGCCTTTTGGCAAACTCCAAGCGGGCTGTCATGTGCCTTTTACTGAGGAGTGGCTTCTGTCTGGCCACTCTACCATAAAAGCCTGATTGGTGGAGTGCTGCAGAGATGGTTGTCTCCCATCTCCACAGAGGAACTGTGAGGGTTCTTGGTCACCTCCCTGACAAAGGCCATTCTCCACCAATTGCTCAATTTCGCCTGGCGGCCAGCTTTAGAATAATGGAGGCCACTATGTTCTTGGGGACCTTCAATGCTACAGATATTTTTTGTACCCTTTCCCAGATCTGTGCCTCGACACAATCCTGTCTCGGAGCTCTACAGACAATTCACTCTACCTCATGGCTTGGTTTTTGCTCTGACAATCACTGTCAGCTGTGGGACCTTATATAGACAGGTGTGTGCCTTTTCAAATCATGTCCAATCAATTAAATTTAACACAGGTGGACTCCAAGTTGTAGAAACATCTCAAGGATGATTAATGGAAACAGGATCCACCTGAGCTCAATTTCGAGTCTCATAGTAAAGGATCTGAATACTTATGTAAATAAGGTATCCGTTTTTTATTTGCAATAAATGTGCACAAATTTCTAAAAACCTGTTTTCGCTTTGTCATTATGGTGTATTGTGATGTCATTATGGGGTATTGTGATGTCATTATGGGGTATTGTGTGTAGATCGATGAGGAAAAAATGATTCAATACTTTTTAGAATAAGACTAACTTAACAAAATGTGGGAAAAGTCAAGGGGTCTGAATACTTTCCGAATGCACTGTATGTCCATGGGATCTTAAAATAATTGAGAGTTATGGGATCTTAAAATAATTGAGAGTTATGGGATCTTAAAAGAATTGAGAGTTATGGGATCTTAAAATACTCTGGATATCGTTATTTCTCCAGCTGAGAGTTACAGTAGTAGATAACTCCCTTCCAATCAATACAATAACATGAAAGCCCTGACCTTAGACAAATTATAAGTCTTAGTTTTACTGCCTTTAATTTCCCATCTCCTCATATCAAACATCATAACTATATCTTGCTAGCTGTGGTATTTAAGATATGAGAGGAGCTTTCTGGCCTCCTAAATGTTAATTAAATTATATAATTTGGATCGAGCCATGAAAAAAAGCCAACTGCAATTTCTATGATTAGGTTTAGCGGAAATGGAGTGTGATGCCGTGCTGATTTTATTCATCTTGGCTTTGAAGAAGAACACTAAGTAGGTGGTGTACATCGTCTGTCCCAAATGGCAACCTATTCCCTATGTAGTGCACTACTTTTGGCCAGAGCCCATATTCTGTGTCCCAAATGGCACCCTATTCCGTAGGGATAGAACACCTTCCCTGGACCATACAGTATAGGGATCTCTCTCTTTTTCTCTAAGCCTCTTCTTTCCTCTCCTCTCTTTCTCTCACTCTCCCCCCTTTCTCTCTCTCGCTCTTGGTCTCTCTCTCCCTCCTTTCTCTCTGTCTCTCTCGCTCACTTTCTCCCGAGTCCTGAGGGGTCCATCAGCATCAGAGCTGAGATACAGGAAGATGGAAACAGTCTGATTATGACCTTGGAACATCACAGATCTATCTGAGTTACATTTGACATCCTTCAGGTTTGTCTGTGTTCCTTTTCCATTTTTAACTGAGATTTTGGGTTAGGTACAGGCAGCCCTTTCAGTGTGCCACTCAGTGTCTGTCTCCTCTCTCCGTCTCTTCCATCTTTTACTTTATGTCAGTCTGACTGTCTCTACCTCTCTTTTTCAAAAAGTTATTCTTCCTCTTGTCAAGACGCTGTGTTCTGAGAAGCTGGGAGTATGTTTGTGTGTGTGTGTGTGTATGTATGTGCTGCTATCTTATATAATGTGTCAGGGTGACGGGATATTCAAAGGCCTCCCAGATCAAAGAGCACAGATCGCCCTGAAGTACTGAGGAGACCTCAAACACTAACTGAAGTACTGAGGAGACCTCAAACACTTTAACTGAAGTACTGAGGAGACCTCAAACACTAACTGAGGTACTGAGGAGACCTCAAACACTAACTGAAGTACTGAGGAGACCTCAAACACTAACTGAAGTACTGAGGAGACCTCAAACACTTTAACTGAAGTACTGAGGAGACCTCAAACACTAACTGAGGTACTGAGGATACCTCAAACACTAACTGAGGTACTGAGGAGACCTCAAACACTTTAACTGAAGTACTGAGGAGACCTCAAACACTAACTGAGGTATTGAGGAGACCTCAAACACCTTAGTTGAAGTACTAATGTGTCCTCACTAACTTTACCTACAGTAGGTGGATATAGGATCCAGTCTCCTAGAGACCGTCTCATTAGTGTACCAACACTTGAAGCCTGCCTGCCTGCCCTGCCTGCCTGCCTGCAAAATGAGCTGTAGATTGCTAACCTAAGTCCCCTAAAAACAGAATCTCTATATGGACGATAATTGGGTCTATCCTAATTATGCCCGTTCCATTTCCATTCCAATTCCCAGTATCCCCTCGTTAAGAACCTCGTTAGTCCTCAATGTCATTCGACGCTGCTGATAACGATTAATCTGACCGATATCACATCCTGAACATTACAATGTTGAAACATGATAACATCACTGATATCACTGGTGAGTGCATTGGATTACACACAGGGGCTTGGCACAGTGCCAAACATGCCATCTAGAATCCATTTAACCATTGACATCATTTAGCTCATTTGCATGATCAGGGATGCGTGGTTATGATGTACAAGCACCTCCTCTTAAAGCCATACTGTCGAGCCTGTTTGACAAACATCACCATTCACCTTGAACCTGAAAGACTCAGTAGTCAACAGTGATGTTATAGAAGGGAAAGGGGGAGACCTAGTCATCTGTACAACTGAAATGTGTCTTCCTCATTTAACCCAACCCCTCAGAATCAGAGAGGTGCGGAGGGGCTGCCTTAATGGACGTCCACGTCATCGACGCCCGGGGATCAGATGTTGTTGGGAGTTAACTGCCTTGCTCAAGGGGAGAACGGCAGATTGTTCCACCTTGCCGGCACAGGGATTCGAACCAGTTACTTTTTGGTTACTGGCCCAAGGCTCTTAACCGCCAGGGGATGTGGTGTAATATGAGACAAGCCCATGGATGGAGAGTAAAACCTAATGGTGATGTGTCAGATTGAACCTGTCCATCACTGTCTGCAACCAGGAAGTCGAAGCGGTTTAATTGATGGAGGTAGATCCTTATCGCCATGGGAACAGTCGTGGCAGGCGTATTGACACGTGTTGCCACCCTCGAGGCTCGACGCTCATTTATGTGGGAATTCTCACTCACTCACACAAGCATGCACACACACAAACACACACACACACACACACCTCTACCTCCAATCTCTCCCTAGCAGGCAGAAATCTGCATTGACTTCACAGATCTTCAGAACGTTACAGGTGTCCAGAAGGACAATCAATACCCAGCACAATAAAGGGAACCCAGGTGTAAATTAGCCTACTAGGGAGTCAGAGAGCCGTTTATTCTCAGTCAGAGGGGATCATTTACTAGTATTTAGTCTAACACACTGAATAATGTGTGTGTTTTAGGATATAGACTATCATTTGTTTAAGTTGAACAAGATGTGAAGTGAACACCCCACAGAAATAGCTGAGGATCACATTCAATGAATGAAACATGGTTGTGAAATGGATTGTTTGCCCTGCATGCTACAGCTACGTTGTAGTCATCATCACTCTACCATGTCTATATAGATGAACGTCTTCTAGATAGATAATAGAGAGATTAGAAACAGGCAGCATGAAAACATGTCAACAAGCAAACAAACGGATGAAAATAACCCTGTTGTCATGTCTCTGTGTTACCATCCTCTTCTACAACCCAGAATCCCCGTTTCCTCCCCTGCCTCCGTCCCTTCATCCATCCCTCCATCTATCTATCAGTCCCTTCATTCATCCCTCCATCTATCTATCAGTCCCTTCATTCATCCCTCCATCTATCAGTCCCTTCATTCATCCCTCCATCTATCTATCAGTCCCTTCCTCCCCTGCTATGTCCCTTCATTCATCCCTCCATCTATCTATCAGTCCCTTCATTCATCCCTCCATCTATCTATCAGTCCCTTCATTCATCCCTCCATCTATCTATCAGTCCCTTCATTCATCCCTCCATCTATCTATCAGTCCCTTCCTCCCCTGCTATGTCCCTTCATTCATCCCTCCATCTATCTATCAGTCCCTTCATTCATCCCTCCATCTATCTATCTATCAGTCCCTTCCTCCCCTGCTATGTCCCTTCATTCATCCCTCCATCTATCTATCTATCAGTCCCTTCCTCCCCTGCTATGTCCCTTCATTCATCCCTCCATCTATCTATCAGTCCCTTCCTCCCCTGCTATGTCCCTTCATTCATCCCTCCATCTATCTATCAGTCCCTTCCTCCCCTGCCTCTGTCCCTTCATTCATCCCTCCATCTATCTATCAGTCCCTTCCTCCGTCCCTTCATTCATCCCTCCATCTATCTATCAGTCCCTTCATTCATCCCTCCATCTATCTATCAGTCCCTTCCTCCGCCCCTTCATTCATCCCTCCATCTATCTATCAGTCCCTGCCTCCATCCCTTCATTCATCCCTCCATCTATCTATCAGTCCCTTACTCCCCTGCCTCCGTCCCTTCATTTATCCCTCCATCTATCTATCAGTCCCTTCCTCCCCTGCCTCCATCCCTTCATTCATCCCTCTCTCTATCTATCAGTCCCTTCATTCATCCCTCCATCTATCAGTCCCTTCATTTATCCCTCCATCTATCAGTCCCTTCATTCATCCCTCCATCTATCTATCAGTCCCTTCCTCCGTCCCTTCATTCATTCATCCCTCCATCTATCAGTCCCTTCATTTATCCCTCCATCTATCAGGCCCTTCATTCATCCCTCCATCTATCTATCAGTCCCTGCCTCCGTCCATTCATTCATCCCTCCATCTATCTATCAGTCCCTTCCTCCCCTGCCTCCGTCCCTTCATTCATCCCTCCATCTATCTATCAGTCCCTTCATTCATCCCTCCATCTATCTATCAGTCCCTTCATTCATCCCTCCATCTATCTATCTATCAGTCCCTTCCTCCCCTGCCTCCGTCCCTTCATTCATCCCTCCATCTCTATCAGTCCCTTCATTCATCCCTCCATCTATCTATCAGTCCCTTCCTCCCCTGCCTCCGTCCCTTCATTCATCCCTCCATCTATCTATCTGTCCCTTCCTCCCCTGCCTCCGTCCCTTCATTCATCCCTCCATCTATCTATCAGTCCCTTCATTCATCCCTCCATCTATCTATCAGTCCCTTCCTCCCCTGCTATGTCCCGTCATTCATCCCTCCATCTATCTATCAGTCCCTTCCTCCCCTGCCTCCGTCCCTTCATTCATCCCTCCATCTCTATCAGTCCCATCATTCATCCCTCCATCTATCTATCAGTCCCTTCCTCCCCTGCTATGTCCCTTCATTCATCCCTCCATCTATCTATCAGTCCCTTCATTCATCCCTCCATCTATCAGTCCCTTCCTCCCCTGCTATGTCCCTTCATTCATCCCTCCATCCATCTATCAGTCCCTTCCTCCCCTGCCTCCGTCCCTTCATTCATCCCTCCATCTATCTATCAGTCCCTTCCTCCCCTGCTATGTCCCTTCATTCATCCCTCCATCTATCTATCAGTCCCTTCCTCCCCTGCCTCCGTCCCTTCATTCATCCCTCCATCTATCTATCAGTCCCTTCCTCCCCTGCCTCCGTCCCTTCATTCATCCCTCCATCTATCTATCAGTCCCTTCCTCCCCTGCTATGTCCCTTCATTCATCCCTCCATCTATCTATCAGTCCCTTCATTCATCCCTCCATCTATCTATCAGTCCCTTCCTCCCCTGCTATGTCCCTTCATTCATCCCTCCATCTATCTATCAGTCCCTTCATTCATCCCTCCATCTATCTATCAGTCCCTTCCTCCCCTGCTATGTCCCTTCATTCATCCCTCCATGTATCTATCAGTCCCTTCATTCATCCCTCCATCTATCTATCAGTCCCTTCCTCCCCTGCTATGTCCCTTCATTCATCCCTCCATCTATCTATCAGTCCCTTCCTCCCCTGCCTCCGTCCCTTCATTCATCCCTCCATCTATCTATCAGTCCCTTCCTCCCCTGCCTCCGTCCCTTCATTCATCCCTCCATCTATCTATCAGTCCCTTCCTCCCCTGCTATGTCCCTTCATTCATCCCTCCATCTATCTATCAGTCCCTTCATTCATCCCTCCATCTATCTATCAGTCCCTTCCTCCCCTGCTATGTCCCTTCATTCATCCCTCCATCTATCTATCAGTCCCTTCATTCATCCCTCCATCTATCTATCAGTCCCTTCCTCCCCTGCTATGTCCCTTCATTCATCCCTCCATGTATCTATCAGTCCCTTCATTCATCCCTCCATCTATCTATCAGTCCCTTCCTCCCCTGCCTCCGTCCCTCCATCTCTATCAGTCCCTTCATTCATCCCTCCATCTATCTATCAGTCCCTTCCTCCCCTGCCTCCGTCCCTTCATTCATCCCTCCATCTATCTATCAGTCCCTTCATTCATCCCTCCATCTATCTATCAGTCCCTTCCTCCCCTGCTATGTCCCTTCATTCATCCCTCCATGTATCTATCAGTCCCTTCATTCATCCCTCCATCTATCTATCAGTCCCTTCCTCCCCTGCCTCCGTCCCTCCATCTCTATCAGTCCCTTCATTCATCCCTCCATCTATCTATCAGTCCCTTCCTCCCCTGCCTCTGTCCCTCCATCTCTATCAGTCCCTTCATTCATCCCTCCATCTATCTATCAGTCCCTTCCTCCCCTGCCTCCGTCCCTTCATTCATCCCTCCATCTATCTATCAGTCCCTTCATTTATCTCTCCATCTATCTATCAGTCCCTTCCTCCCCTGCTATGTCCCTTCATTCATCCCTCCATCTATCCATCAGTCCCTTCCTCCCCTGCTATGTCCCTTCATTCATCCCTCCATCTATCTATCAGTCCCTTCATTCATCCCTCCATCTATCTATCAGTCCCTTCATTCATCCCTCCATCTATCTATCTATCAGTCCCTTCATTCATCCCTCCATCTATCTATCTATCTATCAGTACATTCCTCCCCTGCTATGTCCCTTCATTCATCCCTCCATCTATCAGTCCCTTCCTCCCCTGCCTCCGTCCCTTCATTAATCCCTCCATCTATCTATCAGTCCCTTCCTCCCCTGCTATGTCCCTTCATTCATCCCTCCATCTATCTATCAGTCCCTTCCTCCCCTGCCTCCGTCCCTTCATTCATCCCTCCATCTATCTATCAGTCCCTTCCTCCCCTGCCTCCGTCCCTTCATTCATCCCTCCATCTATCTATCAGTCCCTTCCTCCCCTGCTATGTCCCTTCATTCATCCCTCCATCTATCTATCAGTCCCTTCATTCATCCCTCCATCTATCTATCAGTCCCTTCCTCCCCTGCTATGTCCCTTCATTCATCCCTCCATCTATCTATCAGTCCCTTCATTCATCCCTCCATCTATCTATCAGTCCCTTCCTCCCCTGCTATGTCCCTTCATTCATCCCTCCATGTATCTATCAGTCCCTTCATTCATCCCTCCATCTATCTATCAGTCCCTTCCTCCCCTGCCTCCGTCCCTCCATCTCTATCAGTCCCTTCATTCATCCCTCCATCTATCTATCAGTCCCTTCCTCCCCTGCCTCCGTCCCTTCATTCATCCCTCCATCTATCTATCAGTCCCTTCCTCCCCTGCTATGTCCCTTCATTCATCCCTCCATGTATCTATCAGTCCCTTCATTCATCCCTCCATCTATCTATCAGTCCCTTCCTCCCCTGCCTCCGTCCCTCCATCTCTATCAGTCCCTTCATTCATCCCTCCATCTATCTATCAGTCCCTTCCTCCCCTGCCTCCGTCCCTCCATCTCTATCAGTCCCTTCATTCATCCCTCCATCTATCTATCAGTCCCTTCCTCCCCTGCCTCCGTCCCTTCATTCATCCCTCCATCTATCTATCAGTCCCTTCATTTATCTCTCCATCTATCTATCAGTCCCTTCCTCCCCTGCTATGTCCCTTCATTCATCCCTCCATCTATCTATCAGTCCCTTCCTCCCCTGCCTCTGTCCCTCCATCTCTATCAGTCCCTTCATTCATCCCTCCATCTATCTATCAGTCCCTTCCTCCCCTGCCTCCGTCCCTTCATTCATCCCTCCATCTATCTATCAGTCCCTTCATTTATCTCTCCATCTATCTATCAGTCCCTTCCTCCCCTGCTATGTCCCTTCATTCATCCCTCCATCTATCCATCAGTCCCTTCCTCCCCTGCTATGTCCCTTCATTCATCCCTCCATCTATCTATCAGTCCCTTCATTCATCCCTCCATCTATCTATCAGTCCCTTCATTCATCCCTCCATCTATCTATCTATCAGTCCCTTCATTCATCCCTCCATCTATCTATCTATCTATCAGTCCTTTCCTCCCCTGCTATGTCCCTTCATTCATCCCTCCATCTATCAGTCCCTTCCTCCCCTGCCTCCGTCCCTTCATTCATCCCTCCATCTATCTATCAGTCCCTTCCTCCCCTGCTATGTCCCTTCATTCATCCCTCCATCTATCTATCAGTCCCTTCCTCCCCTGCCTCCGTCCCTTCATTCATCCCTCCATCTATCTATCAGTCCCTTCCTCCCCTGCCTCCGTCCCTTCATTCATCCCTCCATCTATCTATCAGTCCCTTCCTCCCCTGCTATGTCCCTTCATTCATCCCTCCATCTATCTATCAGTCCCTTCATTCATCCCTCCATCTATCTATCAGTCCCTTCCTCCCCTGCTATGTCCCTTCATTCATCCCTCCATCTATCTATCAGTCCCTTCATTCATCCCTCCATCTATCTATCAGTCCCTTCCTCCCCTGCTATGTCCCTTCATTCATCCCTCCATGTATCTATCAGTCCCTTCATTCATCCCTCCATCTATCTATCAGTCCCTTCCTCCCCTGCCTCCGTCCCTCCATCTCTATCAGTCCCTTCATTCATCCCTCCATCTATCTATCAGTCCCTTCCTCCCCTGCCTCCGTCCCTTCATTCATCCCTCCATCTATCTATCAGTCCCTTCCTCCCCTGCTATGTCCCTTCATTCATCCCTCCACGTATCTATCAGTCCCTTCATTCATCCCTCCATCTATCTATCAGTCCCTTCCTCCCCTGCCTCCGTCCCTCCATCTCTATCAGTCCCTTCATTCATCCCTCCATCTATCTATCAGTCCCTTCCTCCCCTGCCTCCGTCCCTCCATCTCTATCAGTCCCTTCATTCATCCCTCCATCTATCTATCAGTCCCTTCCTCCCCTGCCTCTGTCCCTTCATTCATCCCTCCATCTATCTATCAGTCCCTTCATTTATCTCTCCATCTATCTATCAGTCCCTTCCTCCCCTGCTATGTCCCTTCATTCATCCCTCCATCTATCCATCAGTCCCTTCCTCCCCTGCTATGTCCCTTCATTCATCCCTCCATCTATCTATCAGTCCCTTCATTCATCCCTCCATCTATCTATCAGTCCCTTCATTCATCCCTCCATCTATCTATCTATCAGTCCCTTCATTCATCCCTCCATCTATCTATCTATCTATCAGTCCCTTCCTCCCCTGCTATGTCCCTTCATTCATCCCTCCATCTATCAGTCCCTTCCTCCCCTGCCTCCGTCCCTTCATTCATCCCTCCATCTATCTATCAGTCCCTTCCTCCCCTGCTATGTCCCTTCATTCATCCCTCCATCTATCTATCAGTCCCTTCCTCCCCTGCCTCCGTCCCTTCATTCATCCCTCCATCTATCTATCAGTCCCTTCATTCATCCCTCCATCTATCTATCAGTCCCTTCATTCATCCCTCCATCTATCTATCAGTCCCTTCCTCCCCTGCCTCCGTCCCTTCATTCATCCCTCCATCTATCTATCTATCAGTCCCTTCCTCCCCTGCTATGTCCCTTCATTCATCCCTCCATCTATCTATCAGTCCCTTCATTCATCCCTCCATCTATCTATCAGTCCCTTCCTCCCCTGCCTCCGTCCCTTCATTCATCCCTCCATCTATCTATCAGTCCCTTCATTCATCCCTCCATCTATCTATCAGTCCCTTCATTCATCCCTCCATCTATCTATCAGTCCCTTCCTCCCCTGCCTCCGTCCCTTCATTCATCCCTCCATCTATCTATCTATCAGTCCCTTCCTCCCCTGCTATGTCCCTTCATTCATCCCTCCATCTATCTATCAGTCCCTTCATTCATCCCTCCATCTATCTATCAGTCCCTTCCTCCCCTGCCTCCGTCCCTTCATTCATCCCTCCATCTATCTATCAGTCCCTTCCTCCCCTGCTATGTCCCTTCATTCATCCCTCCATCTATCTATCAGTCCCTTCATTCATCCCTCCATCTATCTATCTATCCGTCCCTTCCTCCCCAGGCTATTGATGGAAGACCAGGCCTGCTGAATACGCCTCTCCCTGGACGCTGGCTGGGTCGCTGGCAGCACGGAGGACACAACACAATGTTCTTATCTTCTCTCTCTCCCCCTGTCCTCTCCTATCCCTAATCTCTCTCCTCTTCCTGTCTCCCCTCCCTCTTCTCTGTCTCCCCTCTTGCTCTCCCTCCATCTCCCTCCTCTCCTCTTCCAGTCTCCCCTCCCTCCATCTCCCTGTCTCCCCTCCCGCTCTCTCTCCCTCTCCTCTTCCCCCCTCTCCCTTCCCGCTCTCTCTCTCCCTCCCTCTCTTCTCTCTCTAGTATGGCAGGTAATTGCAGTCTGGGGAGGGACAGGTGCTCTCACAATAGAACCCCAGTGTCCAGGCTGTCTCCTTTCAAGAGCCATGTAATTACCTAATTGAAAAGCTCACAGGAGAGACAGAGGGAGACACACGGGAGACTGTGGGAGAGAGAGGGAGCGTGGAGGAGAGAGAGAGTGATAAGGTCGCTGGATGGAGAAGAGCAAAGGATGTTTCTATGTTGATCCAGAACCACCACCCCTCCTCCTCTTAACTCAGATCACGACAGAGGCAAACATTGTTGAGCAGGGATGGAGGGTGGGATGAATGGAGATGGGGGATTGTAATGAGAAATGTATTGTTAAATGATGAGGATGGTCACGGAAGAGTGAAACACAAAAGAGGCGTGGGGTCACTCCATTTCTGATGTCACTGCTCTTTTTCACCACAACACTTCTGTTGTGTTCACTTGACGAGGGCCCTATTGAGTCGGATGGAGAGGGATATGGAGAGATGCTGTCACAGTCTTCTTTAAAAGACCTCCTCATTTTTCTGTCCCTCACACACTGTTTCCACAAACTGAACGTCGAGTTGCCTTGAGGGGAGGGAGAGTGGCACGGCAACGTTCTGTGGTGGTGTTCTGTAAAGGCCCTGTTATATTTGATTCTACGTCTGTCCTACACAAACTGTCCTGCTTTGAGTGGCACCTGAGGAGAACTGATGGCTTCTATCACATAGATGTAGAGGGGTATAGATCAGAACGTTGCTTCTGTTGACTCTCGTACGTTTGTGTTTTCACTGTACAAAGAGATCCACAAACTGCCTTGAAGACTAAAAACATTGAAAAGCCCCATTTGGCTGAAAGTTTGGAGCTTTGAAGAAAGTTGAAAGCTTTGAAACAAGGACGTGAGAACTTACTCTCCCTTTGTCCTTGGAAGAGATTCTAGCGCTCATAGTCAGGTGCCATTTTTACTTCTGTTTGTCTTTGTATCAGACGTCTGTGGTTCTTGGTTCAAACGAGAGGAAAGATATTTCCCAAGGCTAGCATATTTAACTACCGCGGACTCAAGCTGCTTCCATTTAATGTTTGAGGCAAAACATTTTGTAATAATTGTCCTCTCTGGAAAGACAGATGTCTCACTCGCTTTTTTGATTGGCAACAGGCGCCGGAATCTTTAAATATTGTGAAAATGCTTGCCGACTTCATTGACAAAGTTATGTGAGTCACGGGAGCCAGACGCTGAATGATGGGGAAAGAGGCAGTAACACTGTGAGATGTGAAAGCATGTTTCCACCTATAATCACTGAACGCAATGACAACATAATCAGAGTGGCGTTAATGAGGCCCCGTTGACTGCAGTACCAGTCTCAATATCAGGAGGAAGCTGACATCACCATCTTGTTGAAGACCAAGCCATCCACCGACATGGAAATAAGCAACCGATGGGGTGCCATTTGGGTCACACCCTATTCCCTAAATAGTGCACTACTTTAGACGAGGGCCCATAGGCCTCTGGTCAAAAGTACATGCAGTACACTACATAGGGAATAAGTTGCAATTTGGGACTTACATATATCTATGAAGGAAACTCCCTCCCTCCCTTCGTTAGTTGTATCTCCATCTCTAATCCCCTGTCCCTAATAGCTGGGACAGAATCCATTTCCTCATGTACATCTAGAGACGGCATATGACAAGTACTTCAAATGCTATGTGAGGAAGTCATCCTATCAAATATGTTACATTTACTTCACAGCCAAGGGAGTCGAGTTGGGCGGGAAGGATGAATGGGGGTTGGCATGGAGGGAGGGACGGAGGGAGGAAGGGAGTTGGCATGGAGGGACAGAGGGACGGAGGGAGGGGGTTGGCATGGAGGGAGGGACGGAGGGAGGGAGGGAGTTGGCATGGAGGGACAGAGGGACGGAGGGAGGGGGTTGGCATGGAGGGAGGGACGGAGGGAGGGAGGGAGTTGGCATGGAGGGACAGAGGGAGGGAGGGAAGCTGGTAGCCTGTCCTCTTCATGAGCCCCTATCTTCAATGATTGATTGACAAAATACAGACAAAATGTCCCTCTGACTTCATTCATATTAATCCAGTCTTTAAGCTTTTCTGTCTTGACAGCCGACACTTATGATTAGACACTTGGCATCTAATCATAGGATGTGCTCCTGGGTAGGTACATGTGTATCCCTTATATCAACACTGTAATTACAGATCTGGTTGTTAACTTCAGGATCGGTGGGTCCCCCTACGAGACGGTTGAGCTAACGTAGGCTAATGCGATTAGCATGAGGTTGAGCTAACGTAGGCTAATGCGATTAGCATAAGGTTGTCAGTAACAAGAACATTTCCCAGGACATAGACATATCTGATATTGGCAGAAAGCTTAAATTCTTGTTAATCTAACCGCACTGTCCAATTTACAGTAGCTATTACAGTGAAGTAATACCATGCCATTGTTTGAGGAGAGTGCACAGTTTTGAACTTGAAAAGGCACATTTGGGCAGTCTTGACATAACATTTTGAACATTGAGAAAATTGAAAAAAGGGACGGATCCTTTCAAAGATTGTAAGTAGAATGTAACAAATGTAACTAACAGGGTTATACCTCATTTTCTCCTACATTAAAAAAAAATGGATTTCCTAATTTATCCTGGTAGCCTATTGTCTACAAAGGTTGTAGAGTCATTATAAAGGTTATACTCTACAGGGTTTCTTTTCACATGAAGTTGCTTGTTCCTAATTACAATATATTCTATGTAACTACATTGTTCAGATGACACTTGATTCATTATAGCCTTTGAGCCAGGTCATAACATAGAAACAAACTAATTGAACATGACGGGGTAAGCTGATGACAGGGTAAACTGATGACAGGGTAAACTGATGACAGGGTAAACTGATGACAGGGTGAACTGATGACAGGGTGAACTGATGACAGGGTAAACTGATGACAGGGTAAACTGATGACAGGGTAAGCTGATGACAGGGTAAACTGGTGACAGGGTAAACTGATGACAGGTAAAACAGGGTAAACTGATGACAGGTAAAACTGATGACAGGGAAAACTGATGACAGGGTGAACTGATGACAGGGTGAACTGATGACAGGGTGAACTGATGACAGGGTAAACTGATGACAGGGTGAACTGATGACAGGGTAAACTGATGACAGGGTGAACTGATGACAGGGTAAACTGATGACAGGGTGAACTGATGACAGGGTGAACTGATGACAGGGTGAACTGATGACAGGGTAAACTGATGACAGGGTAAACTGATGACAGGTAAAACAGGGTAAGCTGATGACGGGGTAAACTGATGACAGGGTAAACTGATGACAGGGTAAACTGATGACAGGTAAAACAGGGTAAGCTGATGACGGGGTAAACTGATGACAGGGTAAGCTGATGACAGGTAAAACAGGGTAAACTGATGACAGGGTAAACTGATGACAGGGTAAACTGATGACAGGGTAAGCTGATGACAGGGTAAGCTGATGACAGGGTAAACTGATGACGGGGTAAACTGATGACGGGGTAAACTGATGACGGGGTAAACTGATGACGGGGTAAACTGATGACAGGGGAAACTGATGACAGGGTGTGCCTTGTTACAATTGTTGTTACCAGGTCCTAGTCTATTTATCAACATGCCATGTGTAACACGGTCAGATGTTGGTTTAAATTATTAACATGGTAATTCACAGATTACGTTCAAACGTGTCATTACAAAACATTAGTTACATTGTGGAACCAGAATAACATCAGTAGCTACACATGTGGAATAACCTTCAGCAAGTGAATGTGTAATTACACATTCCTTGTTCCAATTGTGTATTAGCTGATTCCATAACAACCCTATGACCTTATAATGACATAGTAGTTCCATAGTTTTTACTATGTCATTACGTTATTACTGTTTTAGCTACATAGTAACAGGGGAAACGTAATGTAGAGAGTTAACAAGGTTATTACTGTTTTAGCTACATAGTAACAGGGGAAACGTAATGTAAAGAGTTAACAAGGTTATTACTGTTTTAGCTACATAGTAACAGGGGAAACGTAATGTAGAGAGTTAACAAGGTTATTACTGTTTTAGCTACATAGTAACAGGGGAAACGTAATGTAGAGAGTTAACAAGGTTATTACTGTTTTAGCTACATAGTAACAGGGGAAACGTAATGTAAAGAGTTAACAAGGTTGGTAATGTTTTAGCTACATAGTAACAGGGGAAACGTAATGTAAAGAGTTAACAAGGTTATTACTGTTTTAGCTACATAGTAACAGGGGAAACGTAATGTAAAGAGTTAACAAGGTTGGTGATGTTTTAGCTACATAGTAACAGGGGAAACGTAATGTAAAGAGTTAACAAGGTTGGTGATGTTTTAGCTACATAGTAACAGGGGAAACGTAATGTAGAGAGTTAACAAGGTTGGTAGTGTTTTAGCTACATAGTAACAGGGGAAACGTAATGTAAAGAGTTAACAAGGTTATTACTGTTTTAGCTACATAGTAACAGGGGAAACGTAATGTAAAGAGTTAACAAGGTTATTACTGTTTTAGCTACATAGTAACAGGGGAAACGTAATGTAAAGAGTTAACAAGGTTATTACTGTTTTAGCTACATAGTAACAGGGGAAACGTAATGTAAAGAGTTAACAAGGTTATTACTGTTTTAGCTACATAGTAACAGGGGAAACGTAATGTAGAGAGTTAACAAGGTTATTACTGTTTTAGCTACATAGTAACAGGGGAAACGTAATGTAAAGAGTTAACAAGGTTATTACTGTTTTAGCTACATAGTAACAGGGGAAACGTAATGTAAAGAGTTAACAAGGTTATTACTGTTTTAGCTACATAGTAACAGGGGAAACGTAATGTAAAGAGTTAACAAGGTTATTACTGTTTTAGCTACATAGTAACAGGGGAAACGTAATGTAAAGAGTTAACAAGGTTATTACTGTTTTAGCTACATAGTAACAGGGGAAACGTAATGTAGAGAGTTAACAAGGTTATTACTGTTTTAGCTACATAGTAACAGGGGAAACGTAATGTAAAGAGTTAACAAGGTTATTACTGTTTTAGCTACATAGTAACAGGGGAAACGTAATGTAAAGAGTTAACAAGGTTATTACTGTTTTAGCTACATAGTAACAGGGGAAACGTAATGTAAAGAGTTAACAAGGTTATTACTGTTTTAGCTACATAGTAACAGGGGAAACGTAATGTAAAGAGTTAACAAGGTTATTACTGTTTTAGCTACATAGTAACAGGGGAAACGTAATGTAAAGAGTTAACAAGGTTATTACTGTTTTAGCTACATAGTAACAGGGGAAACGTAATGTAAAGAGTTAACAAGGTTATTACTGTTTTAGCTACATAGTAACAGGGGAAACGTAATGTAGAGAGTTAACAAGGTTATTACTGTTTTAGATACATAGTAACAGGGGAAACGTAATGTAGAGAGTTAACAAGGTTATTACTGTTTTAGCTACATAGTAACAGGGGAAACGTAATGTAAAGAGTTAACAAGGTTGGTAATGTTTTAGCTACATAGTAACAGGGGAAACGTAATGTAGAGAGTTAACAAGGTTATTACTGTTTTAGCTACATAGTAACAGGGGAAACGTAATGTAAAGAGTTAACAAGTTTATTACTGTTTTAGCTACATAGTAACAGGGGAAACGTAATGTAAAGAGTTAACAAGGTTATTACTGTTTTAGCTACATAGTAACAGGGGAAACGTAATGTAAAGAGTTAACAAGGTTATTACTGTTTTAGCTACATAGTAACAGGGGAAACGTAATGTAAAGAGTTAACAAGGTTATTACTGTTTTAGCTACATAGTAACAGGGGAAACGTAATGTAAAGAGTTAACAAGGTTATTACTGTTTTAGCTACATAGTAACAGGGGAAACGTAATGTAAAGAGTTAACAAGGTTATTAATGTTTTAGCTACATAGTAACAGGGGAAACGTAATATAAAGAGTTAACAAGGTTGGTAGTGTTTTAGAAGATTTTCAAGTATCACAGCCTTGTCCTGTCCTGCTGTTCTCCACCTCATGGTCTCTGTGTTCCTCTCTATATAACTCTCAAGCTGTAGAATAATAGACAACCTCTCTTCTTGAGATAACCAAGGCTTCCACAGGACAAACTCGTTACCTTGTCAACCATTGAAAAGAAATGTGTTTATTTTAGATGGATAACACACACACACACACACACACACACACACACGCGTCCCTCTATTAGAGCATTGACCAGCAGTACTGACTGCTTGAGGTCATGTATTTATCTGGACCAGCTCCATCCCTAACCCCTGGTGAGAAATGAAATCATAGTTATTTATGAGGATATAAAACTTAAGAGTTTCAGGGAAGTAAAAACTAGCTGATAGAAAATATTGAATTTCTAACATTGTGCTCAAGCCCCTCCCCTTGTCTTCATCCCCTGGGAACCAGGGTGTTACTTGGTACGTTGGACCACAAAAGGTCAAAGTGATTGATAACCTCTTATAGATGAAGTGGTAAATGAAGCTTCTTCACGTTATGAATCAGACCACAGCAGTAAAGGGGTTACATACCAAATGGCTCTTCCTGGTTACAGGGTTGGACTAGTAACCCAAAGGTTTCTGGATCCAATCCCAGAGCTGACAAGGTAAACATCTGTGGTTCTGCCCCTGAACAAGGCAGTTAACCCACTGTTCCCCTGAACGAGGCAGTTAACCCACTGTTCCCCTGAACAAGGCAGTTAACCCACTGTTCCCCTGAACGAGGCAGTTAACCCACTGTTCCCCTGAACGAGGCAGTTAACCCACTGTTCCCCTGAACGAGGCAGTTAACCCACTGTTCCCCTGAACAAGGCAGTTAACCCACTGTTCCCCTGAACGAGGCAGTTAACCCACTGTTCCCCTGAACGAGGCAGTTAACCCACTGTTCCCCTGAACAAGGCAGTTAACCCACTGTTCCCCTGAACGAGGCAGTTAACCCACTGTTCCCTGGTCGCCGAAGACCAGGATGTGGAATAAGGCAGCCCCCCGCACCTCTCTGATTCAGAGGGGTTGTGTTAAATGCAGAGTACCCCCCTTTACTTTCCCTTTCTATCCCCCATTTAGCGCACTACCATTCACCAGGGCCCATGGGAACATGCTCAATAATAGTGCACTGCATAGGGAATAGGGTGGCATTTGGGATGAACTCATGACTATATAGATGGGAAGCTGCATTACACTAACACCATTCAATATGGTCAATGCCATGGCAGTAGAGCTGGGCGCCCTACAGCGTTATGTTAACGGCCCATCAGTTCCAGGTTATGAGCAGCTCAAAGCAGAGACAGACACCAGGGCCCCACACGGCCGGGTCACTGGGTATTTACTGTTACATTGATCTGTGAGGAACAGCTACAGAAACAGGCCATCAATCTGGCTCAAGTCCCTGACCTTCGCAGAATAAATGAAAAAGATGCTGAGTATCAGTGGAAATCTGATCATCTCATAAGGAACAGTCCCGGCGGTTAGGAGTTTGTTCCATCGTTTGCTTGAAGTGGAGGTGATGTGACACAATCAATGGAGACAATAGAGAAGCCGCAAGCCAAGCACAAGTTCACAAGAGTTATTAGGGCGATGGCAGGGAATATCAGGCATTCATATTGACATAGTGAATAGTTGTAAATACTACCTCCACTACGTAGCTGTTAACTGTAAGGACAATCATAAAGAATTTATACTTGATTTATTGACAGATTGACTCCCATCTGAACCACACAGGCAGCGCCCCATAACATTATTGCTGCATAGATATTTTGACGGCATACATTTAGTTACCGGTGTATATTTGTCCCACATTTAGTCATGAATCCCCCTCCATGTGAACCTGACAGTCTCTCCTCTGGTCCAGCTAACTGCTGTTCATGATGCAGCAATGCTGCCATCTGGTGGCAAGATATCAAATTGTGTACTACTGGATTTAACAGAATACAGTACGTGTTGGTTAAGATACAGTGACAGACATATTCAAAAAGGTGAGTACTACCTTTCTGCTACAAAATATACTGCATTTAATACACAAAGTAATCATTAGGAAGATAAGTATTGTAAAAATGACTAAACAATTTCAAGATCATTCTATGACGACAGAAGGAAGTTGTCTGTTTTGACGGTCAATGTTTCAAATATACATTCAACAGTGAAAAGAACTTTGGCATTAGCTATAAAACACAACGCAAATGAATGTACCGAAGACGATCTGTCGCCTGAACAACACATGAAAACTGACTGACTGCAGAGTGAAGTGGTTCTTCAAAGACAATGTTCCAGCATGTTTAAAGGAGGGAATTGAGCAGAACATCAGAGTAATAAAGACTGGTATGAATGTCTGACAATGTGTCTGAAACTGATCAGTGCAGAACGTACGGACGGCTTCATCCAGACCACATCTAATAAAACCCTTCACAAACAAAATAACACACAAAGAGAAGTACTGGTTGTAACTATTTCTCAAGTAAACAAATTGACACAAAAACTAAAGAACGACAATAAACTGTCAACATCCAGAACTCACATTAATCCGTATCTTGTTCCTCTTATCTTAAAATAGAAAGGGGAAAGACTGCCATTGAAAAAAGGGCATTTTCAATCAAGCAAACTCCAAAATAGCTTCCTGTCTGTGCCTCCTTCTTCTCCCATGGCACTATGCTGTTCACATTATGGCAGAGGGCTCAGTAGCTCTTTGTCAATAGGAGAGGTACCATTTAGCTTAGGAAGGCTGATTGAGTTTAGTCATGTTCTGCTGGCCGGATAAGACCAAATTCTCCAATATGGAGAGCAAGGCCTCTTGAATACAGCAGACAGCACTATTAAAGAAGAGCCTCGTCAGCATTGGAAATGTCATATAGCCTCCTAAACAGATGACTATGACCAGAGAAACGCTGAACAAGATGTGGGATCTGTAGTGATGACAGCGACATCATTCTTCACACTGTATGTATCTCCTGCATATGAAGTCCCCAACGTCCATCTAGTCTCTTCCTCCCGAGTGGCGAAGTGGTCTAAGACACTGCATCTCAATGCTAGAGGCGTCACTACAGACCTTGGTTTGATTCCGGGCTGTATCACAACCGGCCGTGATCACAACCGGCCGGGAGTCCCATAGGGTGGCCCACAACCGGCCGTGATCAGGAGTCCCATAGGGTGGCCCACAACCGGCCGTGATCAGGAGTCCCATAGGGTGCCCACAACCGGCCGTGATCAGGAGTCCCATAGGGTGGCCCACAACCGGCTGTGATCAGGAGTCCCATAGGGTGGCCCACAACCGGCCGTGATCAGGAGTCCCATAGGGTGGCCCACAACCGGCCGTGATCAGGAGTCCCATAGGGTGGCCCACAACCGGCCGTGATCAGGAGTCCCATAGGGTGGCCCACAACCGGCCGTGATCAGGAGTCCCATAGGGTGGCCCACAACCGGCCGTGATCAGGAGTCCCATAGGGTGGCCCACAACCGGCCGTGATCAGGAGTCCCATAGGGTGGCCCACAACCGGCCGTGATCAGGAGTCCCATAGGGTGGCCCACAACTGGCCGTGATCAGGAGTCCCATAGGGTGGCCCACAACTGGCCCAGCATCGTCCGAGTTAGGGGAGGGTTTGCCCGGGGTAGGCTGATATTGTAAAATTTACATTTGTTCTTAACTGACTTGCCCAGTTAAATAAAAATGTATAAATAAATTCCTTCAGCCATGTAGCTACATGGTGCCAAGTAGTCATGAAACAGAAGACGACAAAATGAAACAGAGTAGGCACTAGCTCAACTTGTCCAATAAGAAACACCCATTTTAGTTATCCGTTGCAAAATGTTTTGCTACAGTGTGCTCTAATGAACAGAACCCAGGCCACCACCTCTCTGAACATGACAACACTATAGGACAGCCTGGAGGCCCAGGACTTCAGACTACCGTCCATGTGGAGGCTGAGCATCTCTGTTGACGTTGGCCAGGCTGTGAGCCAGTCTCTTAGTGAACAGAACATGTGATTTACCACAGTATGAACGGGTCGTCTTCAACAGCTCTTCTTCCAGTGGGACCAGCAGAGAGCTCACAGGATCCTCCCTAAATGAGTACTGAGACATAGAGCATTCTGTTATCAAACAGGCACTACGTGAAGTCCACACTTCTAGATATCTACTGCAGCTGTGGCCAGAAATTCATTACATTTTAGTCATTTGGCAGAAGCTCTTATACAGAGCGTCTTACAATCAGTACAATTCACCATTTTACAATTCACATCATTGCCTGTTTTTAATGTGTGATCAAATAGACAGGGAGTGAAACATGTTTAATAGTTGTATAAAGCCTAAGAAAGACTTCCAACCTTTCTTTTCATTGGAATAAATGTCCATGAAGCTGCTGAGGTGATGTAGAGAGAGAAAAATCCCACCTTATTATCCTCCTCGGTCCAACTACAGACACAATCAGTCTCCTCTTCCCAATAATGGAAGTACCTTTACAGCTCTCACAGGAAATCAAAGGGGATGACTATTTTACGTCCTCTCGTTTGGTTTAGTCCCTGATATTGGGTTACTAAAAGTTAAGCCCCCCCCTCCGCTCATGAAGCTCCATTTCCAATGTGTGTGTTGTTTTTATGAGGATGACGGAGCACTGTGCCAGTGGAGGCTCTACATGAACCATCAGCACTAAAACTTTACTGCTCTTTCCTGAGCCTTGGTTTAACTGCGGCTTTAATACTCTCACATATTATGTATGAGGTGTGTGTGTGTGTCAGGCGTACTGAGAGGCAAGGACGAAATATTGACCAGGCATCTTTCTGATGGACGCTCGACCCTTAGTTATAGGAAAGCAATACGAACCTGGACATTGATGATGTCATTAAACACATGCCCAGTGTCATCGATATCATTAAAACAACTGTGATCAGTTAGAACACATCCTGATGAGGAAATCTGTTTCGCTCACCACTAAAACGTGTGGAGATCTGCATAGACGTGGTCTGGACGCACAAACAAACATTTCCTTACACACCTAATACACAATCAATGAAAGACAATCACGTTGTTTTACCATCTGTAAACCCTTATCTGTGATCGTTGAGTTGACCTGTCGTATGGCATCGTAGACAACACTGATCTGTGATCGTTTAGCCTACCTGTCGTATGGCATCGTAGATGGCCCAGAAGGCAGGCTGAAATACTGCTCTGTGATCGTTTAGCCTACCTGTCGTATGGCATCGTAGATGGCCCAGAAGGCAGGCTGAAATACTGCTCTGTGATCGTTTAGTTGACCTGTCGTATGGCATCGTAGATGGCCCAGAAGGCAGGCTGAAATACTGATCTGTGATCGTTTAGCCTACCTGTCGTATGGCCTCGTAGATGGCCCAGAAGGCAGGCTGAAATACTGCTATGTGATCGTTTAGTTGACCTGTCGTATGGCATCGTAGATGGCCCAGAAGGCAGGCTGAAATACTGCTCTGTGATCGTTTAGCCTACCTGTCGTATGGCATCGTAGATGGCCCAGAAGGCAGGCTGAAATACTGCTCTGTGATCGTTTAGTTGACCTGTCGTATGGCATCGTAGATGGCCCAGAAGGCGGGCTGAAATCCTGCTCTGTGATCGTTTAGTTGACCTGTCGTATGGCATCGTAGATGGCCCAGAAGGCAGGCTGAAATACTGCTATGTGATCGTTTAGCCTACCTGTCGTATGGCGTCGTAGACTACACTGATCCGTGATCGCTTAGTTTACCTGTCGTACGGCTTCGTAGACTACCCTGATCTGTGATCGCTTAGTTTACCTGTCGTACGGCTTCGTAGACTACCCTGATCTGTGATCGCTTAGTTTACCTGTCGTACGGTGTCGTAGACTACACTGATCTGTGATCGTTTAGTTTACCTGTCGTACGGAGTCGTAGACTACACTGATCTGTGATCGTTTAGTTTACCTGTCGTACGGTGTCGTAGACTACACTGATCTGTGATCGTTTAGTTTACCTGTCGTACGGCGTCGTAGACTACACTGATCTGTGATCGTTTAGTTTACCTGTCGTACGGCGTCGTAGACTACACTGATCTGTGATCGTTTAGTTTACAGTGCCTTGCGAAAGTATTCGGCCCCCTTGAACTTTGCGACCTTTTGCCACATTTCAGGCTTCAAACATAAAGATATAAAACTGTATTTTTTTGTGAAGAATCAACAACAAGTGGGACACAATCATGAAGTGGAATGACATTTATTGGATATTTCAAACTTTTTTAACAAATCAAAAACTGAAAAATTGGGCGTGCAAAATTATTCAGCCCCTTTACTTTCAGTGCAGCAAACTCTCTCCAGAAGTTCAGTGAGGATCTCTGAATGATCCAATGTTGACCTAAATGACTAAAGATGATAAATACAATCCACCTGTGTGTAATCAAGACTCCGTATAAATGCACCTGCACTGTGATAGTCTCAGAGGTCCGTTAAAAGCGCAGAGAGCATCATGAAGAACAAGGAACACACCAGGCAGGTCCGAGATACTGTTGTGAAGAAGTTTAAAGCCGGATTTGGATACAAAAAGATTTCCCAAGCTTTAAACATCCCAAGGAGCACTGTGCAAGCGATAATATTGAAATGGAAGGAGTATCAGACCACTGCAAATCTACCAAGACCTGGCCGTCCCTCTAAACTTTCAGCTCATACAAGGAGAAGACTGATCAGAGATGCAGCCAAGAGGCCCATGATCACTCTGGATGAACTGCAGAGATCTACAGCTGAGGTGGGAGACTCTGTCCATAGGACAACAATCAGTCGTATATTGCACAAATCTGGCCTTTATGGAAGAGTGGCAAGAAGAAATCCATTTCTTAAAGATATCCATAAAAAGTGTTGTTTAAAGTTTGCCACAAGCCACCTGGGAGACACACCAAACATGTGGAAGAAGGTGCTCTGGTCAGATGAAACCAAAATTGAACTTTTTGGCAACAATGCAAAACGTTATGTTTGGCGTAAAAGCAACACAGCTGAACACACCATCCCCACTGTCAAACATGGTGGTGGCAGCATCATGGTTTGGGCCTGCTTTTCTTCAGCAGGGACAGGGAAGATGGTTAAAATTGATGGGAAGATGGATGGAGCCAAATACAGGACCATTCTGGAAGAAAACCTGATGGAGTCTGCAAAAGACCTGAGACTGGGACGGAGATTTGTCTTCCAACAAGACAATGATCCAAAACATAAAGCAAAATCTACAATGGAATGGTTCAAAAATAAACATATCCAGGTGTTAGAATGGCCAAGTCAAAGTCCAGACCTGAATCCAATCGAGAATCTGTGGAAAGAAGTGAAAACTGCTGTTCACAAATGCTCTCCATCCTACCTCACTGAGCTCGAGCTGTTTTGCAAGGAGGAATGGGAAAAAATTTCAGTCTCTCGATGTGCAAAACTGATAGAGACATACCCCAAGCGACTTACAGCTGTAATCGCAGCAAAAGGTGGCGCTACAAAGTATTAACTTAAGAGGGCTGAATAATTTTGCACGCCCAATTTGTCAGTTTTTGATTTGTTAAAAAAGTTTGAAATATCCAATAAATGTCGTTCCACTTCATGATTGTGTCCCACTTGTTGTTGATTCTTCACAAAAAAATACAGTTTTATATCTTTATGTTTGAAGCCTGAAATGTGGCAAAAGGTCGCAAAGTTCAAGGGGGCCGAATACTTTCGCAAGGCACTGTACCTGTCGTACGGCGTCGTAGACTACACTGATCTGTGATCGTTTAGTTTACCTGTCGTACGGCGTCGTAGACTACACTGATCTGTGATCGTTTAGTTTACCTGTCGTACGGTGTCGTAGACTACACTGATCTGTGATCGTTTAGTTTACCTGTCGTACGGCGTCGTAGACTACACTGATCTGTGATCGTTTAGTTCACCTGTCGTACGGCGTCGTAGACTACACTGATCTGTGATCGTTTAGTTTACCTGTCGTATGGCGTCGTAGACTACACTGATCTGTGATCGTTTAGTTTACCTGTCGTACGGAGTCGTAGACTACACTGATCTGTGATCGTTTAGTTTACCTGTCGTATGGCGTCGTAGACTACACTGATCTGTGATCGTTTAGTTTACCTGTTGTACGGAGTCGTAGACTACACTGATCTGTGATCGTTTAGTTTACCTGTCGTATGGCGTCGTAGACGGCCCTGAAGGCAGGCTGTTTGAGGTCATGGTACACTCCTCTGTTCCCGTGCAGGATAAAGATACCCTCCTCCTCCGCGGAGCCACAGTTACTGCCGTAGATACAGTGGTCTGGACGGTAGTTCCAGTGGCAGGGGACTTCCAACAGACACTCTGGAGAGGGAGAGACAAGGGCTAGTTTAGAGGGGCACAAAGCCAATACGTCTGGTTGTCTTCTGGCCCTGGAGCTTAGTTGATCATCTCGACACACACCTTATTACCCAGGTAAACAATAAGACAAGACACTGCTGCCCTGCAAGGCTGGAGCTGGGATACCTGCCACAGCTATTACATTTAAAAGGTTCATGTTTCTAATCAAATCACATTTCATTTGTCACGTGCCGAATACAACAAGTGTAGTAGACAGTGAAATGCTTACTTACAAGCATATAACCAACAATGCTTTAAAAAAGTGTTATAGAAAATAAAATGAACAAATAATTAAACAGCAGCAGTAAAATCATATTGAATGGTGTGTTAAACAGCTGTGTGTTGAGAGTTGAGTCTCTCCAAGGTTGGGCCTCCTTTCTAGGGAATTGTTCCTAGCCACCGTCCTTCTACATCTGCATTGCTTGCTGTTTGGGGTTTTAGGCTGGGTTTCTGTACAGCACTTTGAGATATCAGCTGATGTAAGAAGGGCTTTATAAATACATTTGATTTGATGTTTCTACTATAACAACCATATACACTGGTATATGACTATATGTAATGTGTCTCATCATGTGGTGTAATAAGGGAGGTACTGAGCTGTGAGTCTCACCAGGGTTGTGATGGAAGATGATGTTGAGCAGGTCCTGGTCTCCCCAGGTCATGTTTAGTTTATATTTCTGCAGCAGGGGCATCAGCAGCTCCTCCCACCTCAGACCCACTGACGTCATGTCATTCTGATCACACAGAACAGGATAGAGGGTGTGTTACATTGTGGAAAACAAGCTAAGTGTCAAATCAAAGTGCCTGTGCAAACATCTTAAATTATGATGTTTGTTTGTCATTCATTCAACAAGGATACATTTATTGCAGAAAATCTCGATTCTCCCATCTCTGGATGACATTATATCTGAATATATTGCAAAGGGGACCTCTGCTGGTCAAAGTTTATATTACATCTGACTGTATTGCAATGGTGACCTCTGCTGGTCGAAGTTTATATTACCCCTGAATGTATTGCAATGGTGACCTCTGCTGGTCAAAGTTTATATTACCTTGAAGTATGTGGCCCTGATGCGTGTCATGTTCATGAGCATGACTCCAGAGTTGATGCCCGTCCTGCCATAGTAGGGGTGGCGGGCGAAGCGGCTGTACCAGGCGATGCGTGGCTCCTCGTGCTCCGGCGCCATGGCGGCCAGCTGGGTAGCGTTGAAGTGAGCTAGCAGGGACCACAGAGCGTCTACAGGCTGGAGGAACAAGATGTCCGAGTCCACGTAGACTAGAGAATCCACCTCCTTTAGGATGAGCTGGGGAACAGAAACAGAGGTTAGAGGTCAGGAACAAGATGTCTGAGTCCACCTCCTTTAGGATCAACTGAAGACAAGAGAGAATCAGAAACAGACAACCCATTTAGCAGTGTACACATGTACAGTAACATTTTTACTCCAAGATATTATTCTGAGGCCATGGAAACCATCATCACGCTAATATTTAATTAAACAAAATGGAATTTCTCCAGCTACGAAACTCACAGGCAGGAATAGTCTCTGAGAAGCACATGGTTTGAAGAGCTTCTTCCACTCTCCAGCATTCTCACGGGGGAAGGTGATGGGGTACAGAGTGTAGTTAAACCTGGAACGGAATGAACCTGGCCACGACTCTAACTAAACACAGAACAAAGCAAACAGACAAGTGTTATTACACAGAGGTTTTAAAAAGAGGTAAATACTCAGTTTATAGACAGGATAGATAACCTCTAGGCCACGGAGGTCTGAGTGTCGGCAGGTTTTCGCTCCTCCCTTGTACTTGATTGACGAATTCAGGTCACTAATTAGTAAGGAACTCCCCACACCTGATTGTCTAGGCCTTAATTGAAAGGAAAAAACAAAAACCTGCAGAACCTGGGCCCTCCATGGAGTTAGTTATTCACCCCTGGTCTAGGTTATACACTGAGTACACCAAACATGAGGAACACCTTCCCAATATTGAGTTACATCCCCCTTTTCCTTCAGAACAGCCTCAATTTGTCAGGGAATGGACTCTAAGAGGTGTGGAAAGCATTCCACAGGGAGGCTGGCCCACGTTGACTCCAATGCTTCCCACAGTTGTGTCAAGTTGGCTGGATGTCCTTTTGGTGGTGGATCATTCTTGATATACACAGGAAACTGTTTAGCGTTTTAATTTGATTTATTTAACCTTCATTTAACTAGGCAAGTCATTTAAAAACAAATTCTTATTTTACAATGACGGCCTACCCCGGCCAAACCCTCCCCTAACCTGGACGACGCTGGGCCAATTGTGTGCTGCCCTATGGGACTCCCGATCAGTCGGTTGTGATACAGCCTGGGATCGAACCAGGGTCTGTAGTGACGCCTCTAGCACTGAGATGCAGTGCCTTAGACCGCTGCGCCACTCGGAAGCCGTAAGCTCATCATATTAGCATTGCGGTTCTTAACACAAACCAGTACGCCTGGCATCTACTACCGTTCCCAATTCAAAAGGCACTTCAATCTTTTGTCTAGCCCATTCACCCTCTGAAGGCCACATATACACAATTCATGTCTCAATGCTTAAAAATCCTTCTTTAACCTGTCTCCTCACCTTCATCTACACTGATTGAAGTGGCTTTAACAGGTGACATCAACAAGGGATCATAGCTTTCACCTGGATTCACCTGGTCAGTCTGTTATGGAAAGAGCAGCTGTTCAGTGTTTTCTATTCTGTGTGTATCATGTACACTGGACCAAATGGGACTTTATTGAAGCCTATATGTTAGAGTTGTGATGTAGATGCTATTACATTATCATAGTAGGACATGATATTACAACGTCATTATCACATCTCATTACTACCACATTATTATGCTTCCAATCACAGGCTATAGGCCTTGTAGTGCATCCAGTCCAACTCACAGCTTCTATAAAGCTGGCGTGCAGCTGGTCTTCAGCGAAGATGTGTAGGCACAGTGGTTTGATGCTGAGCATAACAGCAGACTTCAGCATGGTGAGAGTCTCCTCTAGTCTCTGTCCGCAGGCCACGACAGCCAGGTGCATGGCTGCAGCCGTCCTCACACGGCCCTCTGCTTTCCTCATGATGTACCTGCCAATAAAGACAAGTATGCTACAGTCAAACCAACGTTTGTTTCATTTAAAAGGTTAAAACCTTTGTCAATGATTTGTGCCAGGTTCACCAACTGGTTCGGAGGATTTGAAAAGGCTATTCTTCTCCTCTCATCACACAGCAATCCAGATGCCTGTCACCGCCAGCTAAACCTGACAGCCGACAGAGATCCCTTGCTTGACTGAAGAGAGACAAAGCAGCAAGGTGAGCATTTAAAAGTTGTTGTAGGAGAGAAGGGGGTGTGTTCGTCTAGGCAACCGGATTATCTTGTTTGTCATTCACACTAGTTTGTTGACTGTAACAAACTGTTAAAGGCCATAAGCACCCGTTTAATTGCATATCCTGTTGCTTAGCAATCCAGCAGAGACCACTGAAGTTGGCCAACAGATATTTAACTTCCATTTCAACAACTGGGGCCTGTTGCACAAAAGTAGAATTAAGACATCCGGGATAAATGACTCAGCTGAGCTCAATGAAGCCAAAACATGTGCGTCCAGGCTTAATTGGTTGCACAAAGACCAAGCCAGGATGAGCAGACACGGATTCATTAAGCCAGGTGAAACCAATCCTGGATAGGTGCGCGCTCACGGCTCACTCAAATAGACCCCGCCACAGATCACAGATTAACTGATTTACCATGGCAACTAGAGCCGCGTACTTTTCCCCGTCGGAAGCACAAATCCTCATGGAGGCATACGAGGAGGTAAAAGATATAATTAAGAAGAAAGGCAACACCGCCACAGTGATAAAGCAAAGAGAAAAAGCGTGGCAAAGTATTGCAGACCGCCTGAATGCGTAAGTAGTGCACAATTACACACTCACCGCTCCGCTGAAACATCACAATTACAATTCAAATATTTAATTCACATCTCCAAAAATGCAGTTGTACTGTAATTATGAAACGGTTAATTTTTTTTATTGAAATGCACTGCAGATATGAGTGAAATTGTGTAAAGTAACTCCATCACACTGTATAAAGCTATGATAAAATTTTTGATATTTTTACTGAAAACAAGACAAAAATACCAAGTAATTTTTTGCAGTGTGACTCCATTAAGTGTGTGTGTGTGTGTGTGTAGATTAAACATGAACGGGCCAAAACGGACATGGCAGCAGGTCAAAATCAAATACAAGAACATTCTGCAGAATGGTATGGTCCCTGACTAATATTTAACAAAGCACAAGCATATATTGTACCCAGAAGGTGCCTGCTCACACATTGTCTGTACTGTTTTAGCAGTGAAAAAGAATACCCACAGACATGGCACGGGTGGTGGGTCACCAAAGGCTGACCTTACCCCAGCAGAGGACATGGCCTTGGAGCTAAATAAAGGCAGGCCCGTCTTAGAGGGGATCCCTGGGGGGAAAGAGACGAGCATAGGTTCCTCCCAAGATGCCACCCGCTTCATTCAAGGTATGTCCTTCCATCTCTACATGGGATACAACCACATTCATATTGAATCAATTTGGACTGTCTGACTTTGGTTTACCTATTGCCTTGCAGTGTCTGGCAGCACTGTGTTCCTGTTAGAGCCACCAGCACAAGCACCAGACGATGCTGATCCAGTGAGTACTCCATCAAAGGCATACTGTAGGCCTGGCATGTCTTGTCTACTAGCTTCAATATGAATCCGATTAAATGTGATAGGGTGAAGGCCCCAGTGCAGCAGCAACAGCACATGATGGAGACGATGATGAGGAGGAGACCATCTCTCTGGATTCCAGAAGGCATGAGGTATCATGTTAAGACTGTGAAAGTACTATTTACTCTACAATGGTGAGGAGTCCTCATCAAAATCAAAAAATCGAATTTCTTTTACAGGACCCAGATGCTATACAGTGGGAAAACCAGCCTGGCAACATAGTGCGTATTAATAAAAGGACACCACATCCTGCCAAATTCCAGCTGCGCTAATTGTATTGTGTTCACAGAGCTCACAAGCTATCAGAAAGTTGTATGGCAACCACCTCCGGTGCCAAATAGAACTGGCAGACATAGACATTCAGTACAAGAAGAAAAAGATGGAAAATCTTGCACTGGAGTTCGAAATAAAAAAGAGGACAATTAGGAAACTGGACCTTGAAATAAAAAAACTTGAGAGGGAGGTGAGATATGCCTTCAATGTACACTGTATGCTAACTGTAACACAAATGTATTAATCATTATTTTTCTTTCCTCCCCCAGCTCCAAGAAGATGACACAGCTCAAAATAAAAATTAGGTATATTCTCGTAAAGTCAAGTGAGCCATGACATATGAGCTCTTATTGTGAGCACACAGGACGGTGGCATCTTTCTAAGGTTTTTTTTATTTTCCCAGCAATCAGTACAACCAAGTCATCGTTATAAGGCATCGCCCTCTTTTGCCCACCCCCCCCCAGCACCAGGTGTGGCCACTAGCCTATATGAAGGCCCAAAATTGTGTGTTCCTTTCTGCTCTGACAATGGCATGCCCATTCGTGCGAGATGTGGTGGATGAAGAAGCACTTGTGCTGAGGAGAGCCTTCAGGTGAGAAAGGGTCTTCAGGGACCGGTTGGACCCACTGGCCTTCCCTGATGACCATCTATATGAAAGATACAGGTTTTCTGCAGATGGCATCAGGTATCTATGCAGACTACTGGGTCCCAGGATTAAGCACCGCACTGCACGGAGCCATGCACTGAGTGTGGAGCAAATGGTTTGTGTGGCCTTGCGCTTTTTTGCTAGTGGAGCCTTCCTGTACTCAGTGGGGGATGCAGAACAGCTGAACAAGGCCACAATTTGCCGCACAATAAGGAGTGTGTGTCTGGCTATCAAAGCATTAGCAGATGTCTTCATCTCCTTCCCTGGCCACAGAAGACTCTGTGACATCAAAGAGGAGTTCTATAGGATTGCAGGTAAGAGGATCTACAAATTACAGGACAACTGTTAACACATAGTAGGATACTCATTACTTTGTGTGACAGGTTTCCCCAATGTCATTGGTGCAGTGGACTGCACACACATAAGGATAAAAGCCCCCTCAGGTGCCCATGAGGCCGATTTTGTGAATAGGAAATCCTTTCACAGCATTAATGTTCAGGTGAACATAACTTTTTGATATTGTCCATTGACGAACACTCTGCATTGCCAGTGATGTGCATTGATTGGTGTAATATTCCTCATCTTATGATTTCAGATGGTCTGCAATGCTGACTGTGTGATCAGCAATGTTGTGGCAAAATGGCCTGGCTCAGTCCATGACTCCAGAATCTTTCGGGCCTCTGAAATCTATCAGTGCCTATCACAAGGTAAGCCACACAACCCCTATTTATAACCATCATGGCTGTGTCAAGAATATCACTGTGTTTATGAGGTAGTAATGATGAGATTTTGTGTTGACAGGTGAATTCTCTGGTGTGTTGCTGGGAGACAGGGGGTATGGCTGCCAGCCTTTTCTCCTGACACCTTTCACAGACCCCCAGGAAGCACAGCAGGCCTACAACCATGCCCATGCCAGGACCAGGGCCAGAGTTGAAATGACCTTTGGCCTCCTGAAGGCACGCTTTCACTGCCTTCACAAATTAAGGGTCAGCCCTGTTAGGGCATGTGATATTACTGTGGCTTGTGCTGTCCTCCACAATGTGGCCTGCCTGAGGAAGGAGAGGGCCCCCAGAGTGCCACCAGCCATGGACTGGGACAATCCGGCAATCTTCCCTGATGACGACAGTGGTCGGCTGCTGAGGGACCAATATGTGTTGAATTATTTTAGTTAGTATGTGTGCTTTCAATTTTGGTTAAATATGTCCTGCGGTGGCAGAGGAATTTGGGTTTTTTTGGGTTCGTTTTTTTGACGAATTTGGCCTCTTATGATGTTTGTGCGGTATACTGTGTGTAATACAAGGCTGCAGGGAGGCTACTGCATCCATTCATTTGTCTGTTCAGTTGATGTGTATGGATTTGTCCTGCATTTATTTTAGTGTGCAGACATGCAGGGTGTGTTATACACATTCAAAGGTCTGTATATGTATCATTTTGTATAATATGCTTAGATTCTGTGCTTTCCATCTTGTAGAGTCACTGTGACTTCAGTTTTGAAAGGAGCTGATGGTTTACCTGCTTTGTTTTGTCCTTATTCAATAAAGGAACATAATGTTACACATTGTGTTTTTATATTCATATGGAATGTGTATTTGTTTATATGACAGAGTACTAGGGCCACACTGAAGAAAAAGGATAAAGTCATAAATTTATGAGGCTGGTTCTTTCTGCAGAAAAGCTACATATTGTTTTTACAGTTTTGATACTTATGACAATGTGATACTTAATATTCTGGCACATCAGCATGTCTTTGTTTATGAAACCATACTGAAGTACAATTTCACGAAATGCCCCACATCTGTCATTTTAACAACTGTCCTCCTTTAAAACAACTGGTTACAATATTATGACTTGTGTTTTTCCCCTCTGTGGCCCTAATATTCTAGCATTTTATATATAGCCTTATAGTCTATGGGAAACTGTAAATTATCTAATGATAGCAACATCATCTAAAAATCATTTTTTATCCAAAATCATTGAAATTAATGATCACAAACGTTTAAATAACAGTGGGTCTAGTTATATGTGATAACAATGTATAGTGAGCAGTGAAATAACTATTGGTTTCCATTTGTGGTGACTGCTGACTGACATTAGGGATGAGATTAAATAGATCCTGGAATTTAGCCTGGTCTGGAGCAGGCTAGCTCCACAGAATAAATCTCCATGGTAATTTATACCATAACATATCCTCCTGCCCCCTATCCATCTTTAGTGCAACCGGATTACGGATCAATTGAGCCAGGATCACCAAGATATCCTGGCTTAATCCCTTATCCTAGTTTTGTGCAACAGGCCCCTGCACTCTGTTTTCCTGTTATTATTATTATTATTATTATTATTATTCAGTGGTAATGCTTTTCTGTTGTAGACTACCGACTCATGCCCACATGTGTTTGTCTCAAAACATCTGCAACTAGTATTTCTTTTTATTTAACCTTTATTTAACTAGGCAAGTCAGTTAATTAAGAATACTTTCGTATTTACAATGTCGGTCCCCTAGTAGGTCAGCCAGCACCACCACAAAGTGTTGGTCAAAAGGGTGAAGGAAAACCAATCAGCTATGAAAATAAATCTCTTGATGTTGTGGAAATAACTCAACAGTCAAGTCACGAAGAAATATATGTTATTGAACCTCCATGCGCGCTAGTGAACCTCATTCAACCAGTCAACTTTCCCGCAGAAAAATGCGTATGTTTCTTTATTACAGGTACATACACGCTATATTGAGCTTGTTTCGCTATATTGAGCTTGTTTCGCTATATTTACATTTCTTTGCGAGAAGCAATTGATCCTAATGTTGTTGTTTGGGCTGGAACTGCAAGTACACAGTGTCCATGACCATAGTGAACGTGGGAAGGATGCAGAAAGTTAACCAGAGGAATTGTTACAATTAGTCTTGTCGCAGTATATTTGTTGATACTGATACTATTGTGGAGACACATCTGTCAATGGTGCACATTCCAATACATTACTTGCAGAGGAAATATTTGTTCACCAAGAAAGTTATGCATTCGTTTAGTTTGAAGCCTTTTGAAGTGTATTACAATCTAGCTATATAATAAGCAGTGTAACTATCAGCCAGTGTACCAGTGTTGATCGCCTGGTTCTGCTTCGTCTGGGCCTCGCCTGGTTTCTTGTCCAATGTCGCTTCGCTTAGAGGCCGCGGCTCGATGGAGGAAAGTCTTCTCACCCAGTCCTCCTCCTCCTCCGACCGACAGATCTGAATAAAATAGTTTACTATACACGTACAAGGCCGAGAACACGGCAAACAACATGCACACGAGGAATGCACGAATGTAGCGGCGCATTATTAAAAGTAAAAGCGCTTTCAGAACTCGACGTCATGACACAGAACGAAGCTGGCTGCTACCATTCACACTGCAGGCAAGACACTGTTCTGTGAGAACCATTGGGGGAAGGGAGGGGTATAAATAACAGTGAATCCCTTTCCCGGTCTGTGTGTGACTCTGAGAAGTAGGCTACACAATAAATATACTTTTCAAAACCACATTCATGAGGAAATATCAGAGCATCCTTCTGATATTACTGATATGTTTTAATTGTCGACCTATAATAAACGAAACTGCATTGTATTTGATGTGGGTTAGAGGTTATCCACTAGATGGCGCTATCGGTATGTAAAAAGGCTGGCTTTTCATCCTCGGTAGCCACCGGAGGGCCAGACAAAGGAAAGATCTACTCTGCGCCTTCAGAAAGTATTCACACCCCTAGACTTTTTCCACATTTTGTTGTGTTACAGCCTGAATTTAAAATGGATTAAATTGAGATGTTGTGTCACTGGCCCACACACAATACCCCACAATGTCAAAGTGGAATTTAAAAAATTAAAGCTAAAATGTCTTGAGTCAATAAGTATTCAACCACCCTGTTATGACAAGCCTAAATCAGTTCGGGAGTAAAAAATGTGTTTAACAAGTCATCTAATAAGTTGCATGGACTCACTCTGTGTGCAATAACAGTTGTTAACATGATTTTTAAATGACTACCTCATCTCTGAACCCGACACATACAATTATCTGAAAGGTCCCTCAGTCAAGCAGTGAATTTCAAACACAGATTCAACCATAAAGTTTAGGGAGGTTTTCCAGTGCCTCGCAAAGAAGGGTACCTATTGGTAGATGGGTAAACAATCAAATAAAAAAACAGAAATGTAATATCCCTTTGAGCATGGTGAAGTTATTAATTACACTTTGGATGGTGTGTCAATACACCCAGTCACTACACAGATGTAGGCCTCCTTCCTAACTCAGTCGCCAGAGAGGAAGAAATTGAATTCTAACATGTATTGACTCAGGGGGTTGAATATTTATCTAGATCGTTGACAACAAAAAAAATACAATTTCATCCATTTTAATCCCACTTTGTAACAAAATGAGGAAAAAGTCAAGGTGTGTGAATACTGTACATCAGGCCAATTGTGTCGGTCGAACACTGTGGCTAGAATTGCTTTCACTACTTACCCATTATTGTTCATCAATGACCATCCAAACATACGTTCCCTAGAACCCTGGTTCATATCCAGGACAAGCTGTTAAAAGTCTAGAACCCTGGTTCATATCCAGGACAAGCTGTTAAAAGTCTAGAACCCTGGTTCATATCCAGGACAAGCTGTTAAAAGTCTAGAACCCTGGTTCATATCCAGGACAAGCTGTTAAAAGTCTAGAACCCTGTTGTTATAGAAACACGAACAACAGACAGAAAGCAGAACTCTTTTCCAATACATAATGCCATTATTTATATCTTTCTTTATAGACATTGAACCATGTAATCAACCAAGTCGTCCATACATTTCTAAACAGCAAAGCTTGGTAGAAACAAAACAAAGGATAGAAAATGTAACAGTGAATGTTGTGACACGGTTATGATCAACCATTTGAGGTGGTGTTAAAACGGACACAATTCAAAAACAGACGCTGTTTTGAAGAACATTTTCTCATGAATGATAAAACCACACCAGGTCCCGGCTGATGTGAGTCAATGACAATACAATTCAGTCTCCAACACATTCAATCAATAAATGACACTTTACAACTGAGAGACAAGTACCAAAAGAGAGCCCATAGGTTTTCCATCCTCTCCACATGTCCCTCGTGTTTTCTCCCATAATGCAACACAAACTGAAGAACTCTGAACCATAATCATCATGTCACGACAGTTGTCATTGGACAGGAGGTTGGAAGTTCCGATGTTGACATGGATACGAACACTGACGTGATGTTATAACACATTAAAACAGAGCTGTACAATGGGCTAAGATAAGCTAAATGTAATGACATTACTTCATGTTTAGAACACAGGTTTCAAAAAATACTTTTTAAAAGTCAGTTAAATTGGCCTAAAGTTAATCAGAGAAATTTCATTAAAACAAGACTTCAGATTGTGGTGGTTTTTTTTGTCCAAAAGCAAACCACAACTCAAGGTTGGTAGTAGTAGTGCTAGCTATAAACTGTAGCTGCTAAATGTGTTGATCCAGCTGTAGCCTGTAGCTGCTAAATGTGTTGATCCAGCTGTAACCTGTAGCTGCTAAATGTGTTGATCCAGCTGTAGCCTGTAGCTGCTAAATGTGTTGATCCAGCTGGAGCCTGTAGCTGCTAAATGTGTTGATCTAGCTGTAACCTGTAGCTGCTAAATGTGTTGATCTAACTGTAGCCTGTAGCTGCTAAATGTGTTGATCTAGCTGTAACCTGTAGCTCCTAAATGTGTTGATCTAGCTGTAGCCTGTAGCTGCTAAATGTGTTGATCTAGCTGTAACCTGTAGCTGCTAAATGTGTTGATCTAGCTGTAACCTGTAGCTCCTAAATGTGTTGATCTAGCTGTAACCTGTAGCTAGTACTACAGTAAATGTGCAAGTCCAGAGATAACATTACATATCAGAGTTGAGGACAGAGGAGTGAGGTTAGAGTGGCCTATGTTAAGCCATGAGTAGTCATAGCCAAGGTCTAGGGGTCGGGGATCCAGGCCAAGGTCTAGGGGTTGGGGGTCCAGGCCAAGGTCTAGGGGTTGGGGATCCAGGCCAAG
Organism: Oncorhynchus mykiss; assembly: GCF_013265735.2. NCBI lineage: Eukaryota > Metazoa > Chordata > Actinopteri > Salmoniformes > Salmonidae > Oncorhynchus > Oncorhynchus mykiss. Next base: position 71,762,141 of record NC_048579.1, on the reverse strand, counting down.
GTCTCAGTGTCGGGGATCCAGGCCAAGGTCTAGGGGTTGGGGGTCCAGGCCAAGGTCTAGGGGTTGGGGATCCAGGCCAAGGTCTCGGTGTCGGGGATCCAGGCCAAGGTCTAGGGGTTGGGGGTCCAGGCCAGGGTCTAGGGGTTGGGGGTCCAGGCCAGGGTCTAGGGGTTGGGGATCCAGGCCAAGGTCTCGGTGTCTGGGATCCAGGCCAAGGTCTAGGGGTTGGGGATCCAGGCCAAGGTCTAGGGGTTGGGGATCCAGGCCAAGGTCTAGGGGTTGGGGATCCAGGCCAAGGTCTAGGGGTTAGAGGTCTGAGGGTCTGTTGGGCTAGGAGTTTGGTGGTCCAGGGCCTCCAACTTGGGGAGGGGGGCTGGGGTTCCAATTGGGGTGGTCTAGTGGGACTCTGTCCCGACTAAGAAGCCCTCTCCCCGGGGTGAAGATGACCGTGAGACCCCTCTCTCAGTGTTGTTGTCTGAGCTGGAGCCACTGTGGTGTTCTGCAGACACAGACACAGTGCTGGAGGGGGTGGTAGAGGTGGGGGGTGTGGTGGTGGTGGAGGAGGAGGGGGGAGGTTTGGTTTTCTCCTTAAAGTCTGTGATGATGACAGTCAGGTCTCCAACCGTGACCTCTAGGTGCTGAGCGCTGCTCCTGTCAATGTTTTTTAACCTGGGCCTGATGGAGGGAGAGGAGACAGATGGATGTTATAAGCCTTTGACAGAGAGAGAGAGGATAGGGGTAAACCACACAAACTGGAGCGCTTATGAAATATGTGGAAACCATATACAGTTGAAGTCAGAAGTTTACATACACTCAATTAGTATTTGGTAGCATTGCATTTAAATTGTTGAACTTGGGTCAAACGTTTCAGGTAGCCTTCCACAACCTTCCCACAATAAGTTGGGTGAATTTTGGCCCATTCCTCCTGACAGAGCTGGTGTAACTGAGTCAGGTTTGTAGGCCTCCTTGCTCGCACACGCTTGTTCAGTTATGCCCACAAATTTTCTATGGGATGGAGGTCAGAGCTTTATGACGGCCACTCCAATACCTTGACTTTGTTGTTCTTAAGCCATTTTGCCACAACTTTGGAAGTATGCTTGGGGTCATTGTCAATTTGGAAGACCCATTTGCGACCAAGCTTCAACTTCCTGACTGATGTCTTGAGATGTTGCTTCAATATATCCACATAATTTCCCTGCCTCATGATGCTATCTATTTTGTGAAGTGCACCAGTCCCTCCTGCAGCAAAGCACCCACACAACATGATGCTGCCACCCCCGTGCTTCACGGTTGGGATGGTGTTCTTCGGCTTCCCCCTTTTTCCTCCAAACATAACGATGGTCATTCTGGCCAAACAGTTCTAATTTCCTTTCATCAGACCAGAGGACATTTCTCCAAAAGTACGATCTTTGTCCCCATGTGCAGTTGCAAACGGTAGTCTGGCTTTTGTATGGCGTGTTTGGAGCAGTGGCTTCTTCCTTGCTGAGCGGCCTTTCAGGCTATGTCGATATAAAACTTGTTTTACTGTGGATATAGATACTTTTGTACCAGTTTCCTCCAGCATCTTCACAAGGTATTGCTGTTGTTCTGGGATTGATTTGCACTTTTGCACCAAAGTACGTTCATCTCTAGGAGACAGAACACCTCTCCTTCCTGAGCAATATGACAGCTGCATGGTCCCATGGTGTTTATACTTGTGTACTATTGTTTGTACAGATGAACGTGGTACCTTCAGGCGTTTGGAAATTGCTCCCAAGGATGAACCAGACTTGTGGAGGTCCACACATGTTTTTTCTGAGGTCTTGGCTGATTTCTTTTGATTTTCCAATGATGTCATGCAGAGTCATTGAGTTTGAAGGTCGGCCTTGAAATACATCCACATGTACACCTCCAATTGACTCAAATGGTGTCAATTAGCCTATCAGAAGCTTCTAAAGCCATGACATCACTTTCTGGAATTTTCCAAGCTGTTTAAAGGCACAGTCAACTTAGTGTATGAAAACTTCTGACCCACTGGAATTGTGATACAGTGAATTATAAATGAAATAATCTGTCTGTAAACAATTTTTGTAAAAATAATGTGTCATGCACAAAGTAGATGTCCTAACCAACTTGCCAAAACTATAGTTTGTTAACAAGACATTTGTGGATTGAGTTTTAATGACTTCAACCTAAGTGTACGTAAACTTCAGACTTCAACTGTACCTTTCTACTATCATACTACTTTGATACTGCTACACTGACACTAATAATACTAGTAATAATCCCACTATCATACTAATAATAAACACTATCATGCTGATACTACTATTAAATCACACTATCATACTACTAAACACTATCATGCTGATACTAATCACACTATCATGCTGATACTAACCACACTATCATGCTGATACTAATCACACTATCATGCTGATACTAATCACACTATCATACTACTACTACTAATCACACTATCATGCTGATACTAATCACACTATCATACTACTACTACTAATCACACTATCATGCTGATACTAATCACACTATCATGCTGATACTAATCACACTATCATGCTGATACTAATCACACTATCATGCTGATACTAATCACACTATCATGCTGATACTAATCACACTATCATGCTGATACTAATCACACTATCATGCTGATACTAATCACACTATCATGCTGATACTAATCACACTATCATGCTGATACTAATCACACTATCATACTACTACTACTAATCACACTATCATGCTGATACTAATCACACTATCATACTACTACTACTACTAATCACACTATCATACTACTACTACTAATCACTATCATACTACTACTAATCACACTATCATACTACTACTAATCACACTATCATACTACTACTACTACTACACACTATCATACTACTACTACTACTACACACTATCATACTACTACTACTACTTATCACACCATACTACAACTACTACTAAACACTATAATACTACTACTACTAATCACACTATCATACTACTACTAAACACTATAATACTACTACTACTACACACTATCATAATACTACTACTAAACACTATAATACTACTACTACTAAACACTATCATACTACTACTACTAAACACTATCATACTACTACTACTAAACACTATCATACTACTACTACTAAACACTATCATACTACTACTACTACTACACACTATCATAATACTACTACTAAACACTATCATAATACTACTACTAAACACTATCATACTACTACTACTAAACACTATCATACTACTACTACACACTATCATACTACTACTACTACTACTACACACTATCATACTACTACTACTACTACACAATATCATACTACTACTACTATTACTACTACACACTATCATACTACTACTACTACTACACACTATCAAACTACTACTACTACACACTATCATACTACTACTACTACTACACACTATCATACTACTACTACTACACACTATCATACTACTACTACTACTACACACTATCATACTACTACTACTACTACTACACACTATCATACTACAACTAATCACACCATACTACTACTACACACTATCATACTACTACTACTACTACACACTATCATACTACTACTACTACTACTACTACTACTACTACTACTACTACTACTACTACACACTATCATACTACTACTACTACTACACACTATCATACTACTACTACTACTACACACTATCATACTACAACTAATCACACCATACTACTACTACTACAGGTTAAATGCAACAGGTTCATGATAAACAGTTGTTTATCTGTGAATGTTTACCTCATCTTCTTGTGGTTGTTCTTCTTCACTGTGGGCTCTTTGTCATTCTTCTCCTGGTCCGTTCTGTCCTTCTTGTCCTTCTTGGGCAGCAGCGTGGGCGAGGCGAACTGCGGCGCTACCCGCTGAGCAACCAGCTGGGAGACAGGACGAGGCTTCCTGTAGGAGCACACCGTACCATTAGTGAGACAGGGAAGCGTTTAGCGAGCAAAACCAATGTGTTATATTTACAAACTATCTAGTAATTAGCCGTTTCTAAGCCATTTATAAAGTACACCTTAATGTAGAGTGTCGACAATAATGTTTGAAAAAGCTGGAAACTTGGATACAGCAATCAACAATGACGTCACTTATGGGAAAAACAGAACTAGGCCAACATATCAAGTGAAAAGGCCGAAGCAGTGACCACGAACCACCCAGCTTTATACTTAAAAGAACATACAGCATTGAATGCCATCTGTGGGTGTAGTCAAACCTACTCCCTGAAGAAGCAGCTACCCCATGTCCTCCTCCTCTGTCGAAATGCTTCACAAAAACATGCATTATGCAATTATTCCAGTAGCACTGTGTACATGAGCTGTCTGGTCCTGTACTCTGCTACTTTAGGGACGGACAAATCACTAGTGTGAATGCCAGCCCAGCCCACAGTGCTGACAGACCCATCTGCTGTTCTGCCATGGTGAGATTACTACACCATACAGTCACTGTGTGTGTTGTGTGTGTGTGTTGTGTTCTGCCATGGTGAGGTTACTACACCATACAGTCAGTGTGTGTGTTGTGTGTGTGTGTGTGTTGTGTTCTGCCATGGTGAGATTACTACACCATACAGTCAGTGTGTGTGTTGTGTGTGTGTGTGTGTGTTGTGTTCTGCCATGGTGAGGTTACTACACCATACAGTCAGTGTGTGTGTTGTGTGTGTGTGTGTGTTGTGTTCTGCCATGGTGAGATTACTACACCATACAGTCAGTGTGTGTGTTGTGTGTGTGTGTTGTGTTCTGCCATGGTGAGGTTACTACACCATACAGTCAGTGTGTGTGTTGTGTGTGTGTGTGTGTTGTGTTCTGCCATGGTGAGATTACTACACCATACAGTCAGTGTGTGTGTTGTGTGTGTGTGTGTGTGTGTTGTGTTCTGCCATGGTGAGATTACTACACCATACAGTCAGTGTGTGTGTTGTGTGTGTGTGTGTGTGTTGTGTTCTGCCATGGTGAGGTTACTACACCATACAGTCAGTGTGTGTGTGTGTGTGTGTGTGTGTTGTGTTCTGCCATGGTGAGGTTACTACACCATACAGTCAGTGTGTGTGTGTTGTGTGTGTGTGTGTGTGTGTTGTGTTCTGCCATGGTGAGGTTACTACACCATACAGTCAGTGTGTGTGTGTGTGTTGTGTTCTACCATGGTGAGATTACTACACCATACAGTCAGTGTGTGTGTTGTGTGTGTGTGTTGTGTTCTGCCATGGTGAGATTACTACACCATACAGTCTCTGTACTGACTGCAGAGTGATCTTTCCTTTCAGTGGTTCCCTCTAGAACAAAACGCACACACGCTGACATTTCACAGATGAGCCCTCGAGGCAGAAACTCAACCAGCACATTTTGTACGAAATTCACCACCATGAGAGTAATTGTCATCAGCTTGTCTCTAGTCAGTTCCAATCACGCTGTAGTAAGTTTAGCCTAGAAAATTCTCCTTGTTTCTGCAGTGCTAATAATCAGTATGCTTATCTGTGATGGATCCGTTTATCTTCTGAATACTCTCAAACAGAAGAGTACTTGACTCTCTGACACACAGAAACCATGACAACTATAGCTGGACCGAGTCGCTAAGGGAAGAGGAAGGCATTGTTTAGATGACCATAACGGCCTCAATTACACTACAGCCTGAAAAAGCTACATTCAAGTGTTGTTCTGAAAATCCCCTTACAGTAACTGCATCAAGGCCAGCCAGCATGGACATGTATCACATGGCCTATATACTGCCAGAGACACAGAGAGAGAGGGAGCGAGAGAGAGAAAGAGAGAGAGTCACAGCACAGCCCACCACGGAACTAACCAATGCTGACAACTTTAATCAGCCGGAGAACAATCTCTCAGTAATAACATAATTCATGTTGTTGTGTGTGTTGAAAATCATCTCCGTCCCGACTCCCCAAACACATTGGGATGGATGACAGGAGCGGCTGCAAGGTGACAGAGGAGCCTGCTGACAGGACTGATACTGTCATGTTGTACAGAGGTGGAGTGGTTAACAGAGCACAGCAGTTAACCCAATCAGAGGTCATTAAGAAAGCACGTGCTATAGGTCTCCAGTGTGTGTGTGTGTGTGTGTGTGTGTCCCATATTGGCCTAGCATGTACACACCACATCAGGCCGGGCTGGGACAGGGACAGTAACTGAGGCATTGATTCCAATAGGATGATTTTCCTCAGTGTCTGGCTCGGCGTGCTAGCCTATGTTCTGACAGTAATGTTGTGTGTTGGAACCACTGTGTGGGAGTGTGATTTTCAATCAATAGCCCACTCCTGGAATCTGTTCTAGAATGGCTAATGGAGTCTGCCACTATGAAACTAGGACATCAAGGAGGGGTTTAAATAAACGCACCAAACAGCAGCCAGACAGAGTGGATTTCCTTTCAGCCAGAAAAGATAAATAATGAGGAGGTGCCTTTAGATCTTACATCACCGTCTCTAGTCTCTACCTTGCCCTGACGCTTCACATTATTCACCAATCAATTGGTATGTATTTCATTGAAATGACTAATGAACAGAAGTACCCTAAGTCTCTCTCTCTCTCTCTGGTAGGGCATTTCACCCAATAGATATGTGAGCTATTTTCAAATTCTTTGTGGTCTGTGTAATCTGAGGGAAATATGTGTCTCTGATATGGTCATACATTTGGCAGGAGGTTAGGAAGTGAAGCTCAGTTTCCACCTCATTTTGTGGGCAGTGGGCACATAGCCTGTCTTCTCTTGAGAGCCAGGTCTGCCTACGGCGGCCTTTCTCAATAGCAAGGCTCTCTCTCTCTCTCTGGATGACTGCACATCCTGTTCTTCCCACTCTTCCCTCCCCCTGTCTGTCAGCCTCTCTAATGAGGGTGTTGTGTTTTACAGTTATGTTAAAACAGAGAGACAACAGGACCTGCCTTTATCAACACCGTGGGTCCTGATGACTCATTGACCCAGGCATAACACTGGTGTCTCACAGGGCTGCTGTTAGACCACAGCTGGCTGAAACGGTCAGCTCTCAGTGTTGTCCTGCTGCAGTATGTCTCAGGGCTGCTGTTAGACCACAGCTGGCTGAAACGGTCAGCTCTCAGTGTTGTCCTGCTGCAGTGTGTCTCAGGGCTGCTGTTAGACCACAGCTGGCTGAAACGGTCAGCTCTCAGTGTTGTCCTGCTGCAGTACGTCTCATGGCTGCTGTTAGACCACAGCTGGCTGAAACGGTCAGCTCTCAAAGTGTTGTCCTGCAGCATTATGTCTCAGGGCTGCTGTTAGACCACAGCTGGCTGAAACGGTCAGCTCTCAAAGTGTTGTCCTGCTGCAGTATGTCTCATGGCTGCTGTTAGACCACAGCTGGCTGAAACGGTCAGCTCTCAAAGTGTTGTCCTGCTGCAGTATGTCTTAGGGCTGCTGTTAGACCACAGCTGGCTGAAACGGTCAGCTCTCAAAGTGTTGTCCTGCAGCATTATGTCTCAGGGCTGCTGTTAGACCACAGCTGGCTGAAACGGTCAGCTCTCAAAGTGTTGTCCTGCTGCAGTATGTCTCAGGGCTGCTGTTAGACCACAGCTGGCTGAAACGGTCAGCTCTCAAAGTATTGTCCTGCTGCAGTATGTCTCAGGGCTGCTGTTAGACCACAGCTGGCTGAAACGGTCAGCTCTCAAAGTGTTGTCCTGCTGCAGTATGTCTCAGGGCTGCTGTTAGACCACAGCTGGCTGAAACGGTCAGCTCTCAAAGTGTTGTCCTGCTGCAGTATGTCTCATGGCTGCTGTTAGACCACAGCTGGCTGAAACGGTCAGCTCTCAAAGTGTTGTCCTGCTGCAGTATGTCTCAGGGCTGCTGTTAGACCACAGCTGGCTGAAACGGTCAGCTCTCAAAGTGTTGTCCTGCTGCAGTATGTCTCAGGGCTGCTGTTAGACCACAGCTGGCTGAAACGGTCAGCTCTCAAAGTGTTGTCCTGCTGCAGTATGTCTCATGGCTGCTGTTAGACCACAGCTGGCTGAAACGGTCAGCTCTCAAAGTGTTGTCCTGCTGCAGTATGTCTCAGGGCTGCTGTTAGACCACAGCTGGCTGAAACGGTCAGCTCTCAAAGTGTTGTCCTGCTGCATTATGTCTCAGGGCTGCTGTTAGACCACAGCTGGCTGAAACGGTCAGCTCTCAAAGTGTTGTCCTGCTGCAGTATGTCTCAGGGCTGCTGTTAGACCACAGCTGGCTGAAACGGTCAGCTCTCAAAGTGTTGTCCTGCTGCAGTACGTCTCAGGGCTGCTGTTAGACCACAGCTGGCTGAAACGGTCAGCTCTCAAAGTGTTGTCCTGCTGCAGTATGTCTCAGGGCTGCTGTTAGGTCACAGTTGGCTGAAACGGTCAGCTCTCAAAGTGTTGTCCTGCTGCAGTATGTCTCAGGGCTGCTGTTAGACCACAGCTGGCTGAAACGGTCAGCTCTCAAAGTGTTGTCCTGCTGCATTATGTCTCAGGGCTGCTGTTAGACCACAGCTGGCTGAAACGGTCAGCTCTCAAAGTGTTGTCCTGCTGCAGTACGTCTCAGGGCTGCTGTTAGACCACAGCTGGCTGAAACGGTCAGCTCTCAAAGTGTTGTCCTGCTGCAGTATGTCTCAGGGCTGCTGTTAGACCACAGCTGGCTGAAACGGTCAGCTCTCAAAGTGTTGTCCTGCAGCATTATGTCTCAGGGCTGCTGTTAGACCACAGCTGGCTGAAACGGTCAGCTCTCAAAGTGTTGTCCTGCTGCATTATGTCTCAGGGCTGCTGTTAGACCACAACTGGCTGAAACGGTCAGCTCTCAAAGTGTTGTCCTGCTGCAGTACGTCTCAGGGCTGCTGTTAGACCACAGCTGGCTGAAACGGTCAGCTCTCAAAGTGTTGTCCTGCTGCAGTATGTCTCAGGGCTGCTGTTAGACCACAGCTGGCTGAAACGGTCAGCTCTCAAAGTGTTGTCCTGCAGCATTATGTCTCAGGGCTGCTGTTAGACCACAGCTGGCTGAAACGGTCAGCTCTCAAAGTGTTGTCCTGCTGCAGTATGTCTCATGAGGTCAACCTGAGATCATCTGATGTCGTTTTTGCTCTTTCTTTAACACAGTCCACACAAAAACACCAGTTCCCCTTAGACAACATAGTGCAAGTCATTCAATTGAAATATTAGCCCCTGATCTGTTGGAGCTTTGGCCACCTGACTATCATTGTCATGCCATAGACAGCGAGAGGAGTTGGCACATACAGATCTGGGATCAGCCCAGTGTAAGCTGAATAATACAGTGTTAATCAGAGCAGAGTCCTCTGTCCTCCCACAGATCAGTCAACCTACAACCTCAGTGTTCGGTGTGTGTGTGTGTGTGTGTGTGTGTGTGTGTGACTCCTCCTCCTGGGATCCAGTGACATGATTAATGTCTCTCCCTGCCAGAACTTGCTACTGCTATGCTGCTCTCCATTGGAGCTGTGTGTGTGTGTGTGTGAAAGAGATTGCTCTCTGCTTCCTATAGTTTATGGCACCTCCACAGCATTTGGCCCACTACGCCCTAGACCCCGCCTCCTCTGGGAGTCCTATAGAGTCATTTTCTCACTTTATAGTTATATACAGTTATATACACACACACACACACATTTGCATTCTATTCCATGTTGCATCACAGCGTACTGTACAGTTTAGTATGGTGTAGGTGTAGGGATAAAAAGATGGCTTACATGCACTGTGTGGAGGATATTTGTAAGTATGCCCCATGATTGGTGGAGGCAGATGCCCACGCAGTGTACTGTACAATTTACATAATATAACATTCACTGCTGAAAGTCTGAAATAGGCATGGGTAAACAGTATCCACATGACAACTGTATTTTCAGTACAACAGACCTTTTCTCCAGAGAGGTCCTGCAAAAGCCTACATGGAGTGTGTGTGTGTGTTCACTGCTCACACACTTGAGCAGTTCCCCCATCATTCAAGCTGTCATATGAGGCCTCAGGTGAAGTTCAGTAAATATCCGTCTGAACTTGTGGAAATATTCTGGCACAATACTGGCTACAGTAGAATGATGACTGTTCCTTCCCTTGGGCTGAAAGTGTCAGAGAACTCATTAGTGGACAGCTGGTGGGTTGGAAGGTCAAATACAACTTGGTCTTCACACACCCAGTTATTAGACTGCTAGCCGGACGGATAATGTTTGGAACGCGCTGTTTCTAACAGTTGTCTAGCAGCAGTTCACCCTTCATGAAGAGTGTTATATTGTTTTCTAATGACTAGAAGCCAGAGCAGTGAAAGCAGTGGAATAACTTGGTGTCTCCTCTCCAATGGCTGTAAAATACCTGAACGCAGAGTGGGATAATCATTAAAGAATGGTGTGTAATTTGCCTTCCTGTATTCATCTCATAATGTGGCTAATGGCGTGTCTTTAATGGCCCGGCAGTAACGCGTGGCGGAGTGTTTACTGCCGTGCCAATTCAACTGCACGTCACAAGCTCTTTTGTCATGTTCGTTTTGGTTACCCCCTCCTCTCTCCCTCGTCTCCTCTCTCTTCCCTCTGTCCTTCCTCCCTCTCATCTCCCTCTACACTCCTTTCTTCCTCCCTGGCGTCTGTTGCCATCCTCCCATCCTGGAGACAGTACAGCCTCGTTGACAACGTGCTTTCAATTCTGGTTCTATCTTCTCAAGCAGCATCAGAGAGAGCAGCTCTGCTAAACCTCAGTTTTGTAAAACATTCATCTTAATCTAACTGCTGGCTGCACGCAACCCAACCATCTCTCTCTCTCCCCTGTCCCCCTCTCCCGGTGTCTCTCTCTCTCTCCCCATGTCTCTCTCTCCCTCCCCGTATCTCTCTCTCTCTCCCCGTGTCTCTCTCTCTCCCCGTGTCTCTCTCTCTCTCCCCGTGTCTCTCTCTCTCTCCCCGTGTCTCTCTCTCTCCCCGTGTCTCTCTCTCTCCCCATGTCTCTCCCTCTCCCCGTGTCTCTCCCTCTCTCCCCGTGTCTCTCTCTCCCTCTCTCTCTCCCTCGTGTCTCTCTCTCTCCCTCGTGTCTCTCTCCCTCGTGTCTCTCTCTCCCTCGTGTGTCTCTCTCTCTCTCCCTCGTGTCTCTCTCTCTCTCTCTCCCCCTCGTCTCTATCTCTCTCCCTCGTCTCTCTCTCTCTCTCCCTCGTCTCTATCTCTCTCCCTCGTCTCGCTCTCTCTCTCCCCCGTGTCTCTCTCTCCCCGTGTCTCTCTCTCTCCCCCCATGTCTCTCTCTCCCCGTGTCTCTCTCTCTCTCCCCGTGTCTCTCCCTCTCCCTCTCTCTCTCTCTCGTGTCTCTCTCTCTCTCCCCGTGTCCCTCTCTCTCCCCATGTCCCTCTCCCCGTGTCTATCTCTCCAGCTCTCTTTCTACCTCCATCTCTCTCCTCCCCTCTTCTATCCCAAATGAGCTCAGTACCAACTCATTCATCTGGGAGTAAAGTTAGGCCTGTTTGACACAGATACAGGTAACTTTAGACCTATGTAACTAATTCCATATTAAAACCTGATTACAAATGACAGTGACCATGCAATGATCTTACATAGGTCTACATTATTGTTCAAGCTAAAATAATCTTTGAGATATATATATATAATATCTCAAGCTAAATGAAGCCAGAGGGAAACAGAAAGGTCATATTAATATCCTCCATAATCCATGTCCTACATTAGACTTAGTACACCAGCTGTCTGGCTCTTTCCCCACTGGAAGAGCCCTCCTCCCTCCCTGGAAGAGCCCTCCTCCCTCCCTGGAAGAGCCCTCCTCCCTCCCTGGAAGAGCCAGCCAACCCCCTGGAGTGTGCTGTGTGTGGACGGGCGGGAGACGCGGGTCGAGTCATGTTGCTATTGGCCCTTCATTAACTACCGCGACCTCCTTTGTTGGCCATCTTGCTAGCATCACCTCTGGTAGGAGCTGTGTTGTTGTTGCTGTAGAGGGCAGAGGGTTAGCGCTTGGCCTTGCTGAAGTAGACTGTCTCTCTGAGAGGAGAGGAAAGGAAGAGAGGAAAGAGATGAGCGGAAAGGAAGAGGAAGGGAGGACAGCACTGAGATCTCTTCCTGTCTCTCTTGAGAATACATCTCACTGAATGATAGTCTACCGTTTGTCTGCCGTTCAGTCGCTGACAGCGCAGTGTTTTTTGAAGGTGTCTGAGTGCCGGCATTTTCGTCCATTTCTACACGTAAAATCGGTTCGCACTCGGTTGCCAAATTACGGCCGGCACTTTGTTCAGAGACGCTAAGTACCATCAGCTGGCAAACGTGAACTGTGTTGCTGTTCTGGGCAGATGGCAAGTGCTTGGCCCTGCTGGAGCAGAGGTCTCAGACTCTCTCTCTCTCAGCCCCTTATCTTCTGTGTGTGGAGGGAATTTGATGTCTCTCTCTCCTCTCCCTCTTATCTTCCTGTGTGTGTGCAGTGGTGGTTGAGTTGTTTGTAATGGTGGTGACCCCCTGCCTGCTTTAAGACTGTTGTCCTGATGAAAATCTCTGTTCCACTGATGACATCACACTGATTAAGCCCTAGCATACTAATGAGCCTCGCTCTGGGTGTCTGGCAGCTGCTGTAGCAGCCTCAATTCAGAGACTAGACACACAGGGGCGAACACACACACACACACACAGGCGCAGACACACACAGGCGCACACTCAGGGGCGCAAACAAACATACACACACACGGGCGCAGACACACACAGGCGCGCAAACACACACACAAATGACATACACACAGACCCGTGTACACACAACATTCCAGTCACAGAGGCAATGGAGACAATTGGGTCTGCCTCCACACTGTTAGCTGGCTCATTTGAAAACTGCTCTTTAAACCAGGATAATTGGTTTTGCATGAAGGGGAAGGATAATGTTCAACCTTTGGTAATAAAACCACACACACACACACACACACAGACATAGAAAGAGAAAGACAGAGCGACAGAGAGAGAGAGAGAGAGAGAGAGAGAGCTAGCTATTCTTGCATGGCTTTGTTTCTCTTGTTGTCCATGAAACCAAGATGTCACTCAGGGACAACACCAGGGTGGCAGCCATTTCCTGACTGTGAATCAATAACACTGACATCATGGTGCCAGGCTCTGGTCAAAAGTAGTGCACTATATAGGGAATAGGGTACCATTTGGGATGTGGACACACCTACTCATTGAAGGGTTTTTCTTTATTTATTATTTTCTACATTGTAGAATAATAGTGAAGACATCAAAACTATGAAATAACACATGTGGAATCATGTAGCAACCCAAAAACTGTTAAACAAATCAAAATATATTTTAGATTCTTCAAATAGCCACCCTTTGCCTTGATAATAGCTTTGCACACTCTTGGCATTCTCTCAACCAGCTTCCTGAGGAATGATTTTCCAACAGTCTTGAAGGAGTTCCCACATATGCCGAGCACTTGTTGGCTGCTTTTCCTTCACTCTACGGTCGTACTCATCCCAAACCATCTCAATTGGGTAGAGGTAGGGTGATTGTGGAGGCCAGGTCATCTGATGCAGCACTTCATCACTCTCCTTGGTCAAATAGCCCTTACACAGCCTGGTGGTGTGTTGGGTCATTGTCCTGTTGAAAAACAAATTATAGTCCCACTGATGGGATGGCATATTGCTGCAGAATACTGTAGTAGTCATGCTGGTTTAGTGTGCCTTGAATTCTAAATAAATCAGACAGTGTCACCAGCAAAGAACCCCCACACCATCACACCTCCTCCTCCATGCTTCACGGTGGGAACCACACATGTGGAGATCATCCATTCACCTATTCTGCGTCTCATTGAGACACAGTGGTTGGAACCAAAAATCTTAAAATTTGGACTCATCAGACCAAAATGACAGATTTCCACCAGTCTAATGTCCTTCGGTCGTGTTTCTTGGCCCAAGCCAGTTTCTTCTTCTTATTGGTGTCTTTTAGTGGTGGTTTCTTTGCAGCAATTTGACCATGAAGGACTGATTCACGCAGTCTCCTCTGAACAGTTGATGTTGAGATGTGTCTGTTACTTGAGCACTGTGAAGCATTTATTTGGGCTGCAATATCTGAGGCTGGTCACTCTAATGAACTTATCCTCTGCAGCAGAGGTACCTCTGGGTCTTCCTTTCCTGTGGTGCGCTAATTAGAACCAGTTTCATCATAGCGCTTGATGGTTTTTGTGACTGCACTTGAAAAAACTTTAAAAGTCCTTGAACTGTTCCGGATTGACTGACCTTCATGTCTTAAAGTAATGATGGACTCGTTTCTCTTTGCTTATTTGAGCTGTTCTTGCCATAATATGGATTTGTTCTTTTACCAAATAGGCCTATCTTCTGTATACCACCCCTACCTTGTCATGACACAACTAATTGTCTCAAACGCATTAAGAAGGAAAAAATGACAACAAATGTAATTTTAACAACAACCTGTTAATTGAAATGCATTTCAGGTGACTACCTCATGAAGCTGGTTGAGAGAATGCCAAGAGTGTGCAGAGCGGTCATCAAGACAAAGGGTACTTTGAAGAATCTAAAATATATTTTGATTTGTTTAACACTTTTTTGGTTGCTACATGATTCCATATGTGTTATTTCATAGTTTTGATGTCTTCACTATTATTCTACAACTTAGAAAATAGTAGAAATAAAGAAAAACCCTTCAATATTTAAGTGTATCCAAACATTTGACTGGTACTGTACATTCACAGTCAGCTAGGCTTTGGCAGATGTCCCCTGGACAACCTTACCCACCATGACGTAAGATTAGGGATATATAACGTGCATACCTATATAACGTAGGTAGATGACGTGCATACCTATATAACGTAGGTAGATGACGTGCATACCTATATAACGTAGGTAGATGATGTACATACCTATATAACGTAGGTAGATGACCTACATACCTATATAACGTAGGTAGATGACGTGCATACCTATATAACGTAGGTAGATGATGTACATACCTATATAACGTAGGTAGATGATGTGCATACCTATATAACGTAGGTAGATGATGTACATACCTACAGTATATAACGTAGGTAGATGACCTGCATACCTATATAACGTAGGTAGATGATGTACATACCTACAGTATATAACGTAGGTAGGTGACGTGCATACCTATATAACGTAGGTAGATGATGTACATACCTATATAACGTAGGTAGGTGACGTGCATACCTATATAACGTAGGTAGATGATGTACATACCTATATAACGTAGGTAGATGACGTGCATACCTATATAACGTAGGTAGATGATGTACATACCTATATAACGTACATACCTATATAACGTGCATACCTATATAACGTAGGTAGATGACGTGCATACATATATAACGTAGGTAGATGACGTGCATACCTATATAACGTAGGTAGATGACGTGCATACCTATATAACGTAGGTAGATGACGTACATACCTATATAACGTAGGTAGATGACGTGCATACCTATATAACGTAGGTAGATGACGTGCATACCTATATAACGTAGGTAGATGACGTGCATACCTATATAACGTAGGTAGATGACGTACATACCTATATAACGTGCATACCTATATAACGTAGGTAGATGATGTACATACCTATATAACGTAGGTAGATGACGTGCATACCTATATAACGTAGGTAGATGACGTGCATACCTATATAACGTAGGTAGATGACGTGCATACCTATATAACGTAGGTAGATGACGTGCATACCTATATAACGTAGGTAGATGGCTTAATGACGGCACGATAAATACAGAGCTACACAGAACAAACGCAGAACAATACTAAGTGCACACCTTCCAACAACTAAACAAGTTCAAGTCCAGCAGTCATTTGAAAAGAGTGAAAAAAAGAAATTCAGAGAGACAACTCAAAGGCGAAATCCACGAATGTCAAGATAATGGAATTCATAGTCCTTGATAATCAACTGTTCTCTGTCGTGGATGATGTTGGCTTTCGCCGACTGGTCGAGCATCTTGAGCCCTGGTACACACTATCAAGTAGGCGCTATTTTTCAGATGTTGCCCTACCAGAGTTACACAGTATTGTTGAAATGCACATCTATGAGCTACTTGCTATGGGCGTCACTGCTATTAGCTTCACGACTGACATTTGCACCAGCGATCTCAGCCCCGTGAGCATGCGGAGTGTGACAGCACAGTGGATCGACGAGGATTTCGTACTGGAGGAAAGCCGTATTGCTCAAGAATGTGCTGGTTCTCATACCGCTGCTGCCATTTCAATGGCATTTGAGAACATTTTTGAAACATGGAAACATGAACACACTAGCTAGCTCCATTCAAACAACTGACTGGAGAAATAAGCTACTCAACTGTGTCTGCAGCAGACGTGATACCCTCTGTCATGGCAGTGACACGCCTGCTCAACACAACTGCCCACACAGACGTGATACCCTCTGTCATGGCAGTGACACGCCTGCTCAACACAACTGCCCACACAGACCGTGGGGTTAAACTTACTAAAGTACTCAAAGCTGTGAACAAGCGATTCTGTGGCATTCTCTCTGAGCCTCTTTCCTGTGTCGCCAACATGCTGATGCTAGGTACAAGGACCGCTACTTTGATGCAGAACAGGAAAACAGGGTTTACGGAAAATGTTACAGACACAGCTGGACAAGATGGAAACGGACACAGTGACAGTGGGCACCGAGGAAGAGAGGCCACGGACAGACACAGCTGGACAAGATGGAAACGGACACAGTGACAGTGGGCACCGAGGAAGAGAGGCCACGGACAGACAGAGCTGGACAAGATGGAAACGGACACAGTGACAGTGGGCACCGAGGAAGAGAGGCCACGGACAGACAGAGCTGGACAAGATGGAAACGGACACAGTGACAGTGGGCACCGAGGAAGAGAGGCCACGGACAGACACAGCTGGACAAGATGGAAACGGACACAGTGACAGTGGGCACCGAGGAAGAGAGGCCACGGACAGACACAGCTGGACAAGATGGAAACGGACACAGTGACAGTGGGCACCGAGGAAGAGAGGCCACGGACAGACAGAGCTGGACAAGATGGAAACGGACACAGTGACAGTGGGCACCGAGGAAGAGAGGCCACGGACAGACAGAGCTGGACAAGATGGAAACGGACACAGTGACAGTGGGCACCGAGGAAGAGAGGCCACGGACAGACACAGCTGGACAAGATGGAAACGGACACAGTGACAGTGGGCACCGAGGAAGAGAGGCCACGGACAGACACAGCTGGACAAGATGGAAACGGACACAGTGACAGTGGGCACCGAGGAAGAGAGGCCACGGACAGACACAGCTGGACAAGATGGAAACGGACACAGTGACAGTGGGCACTGAGGAAGAGAGGCCAAGGACAGACAGAGCTGGACAAGATGGAAACAGACTCAGTGACAGTGGGCACCGAGGAAGAGAGGCCACGGACAGACAGAGCTGAAACTTCACTGCTTGACATGTATGATGAAATCCTGGTTGAGACTCTGAACAAATGAACAACAAAACAGCACAGCAAGTAAGTGAAAGAAATAGGTTTGATTATGTTTTACTAGTTATGGGGACATACATAAATGCCAACAAAATAACTTTTTGGTCAGAGTGTGTGTGTGTGTGTGTAACCTTTATTTAACCTGGACCACTAGATCCTCTACCACCATGACATAAGATGGATGATGTCCCCTGGACCACTAGAT
The DNA here is from genome assembly GCF_013265735.2 of Oncorhynchus mykiss. Taxonomy (NCBI): domain Eukaryota; kingdom Metazoa; phylum Chordata; class Actinopteri; order Salmoniformes; family Salmonidae; genus Oncorhynchus; species Oncorhynchus mykiss. The sequence goes on along the minus strand of NC_048579.1, from coordinate 71,744,472 downwards.
CCTCTACCACCATGACATAAGATGGATGATGTCCCCTGGACCACTAGATCCTCTATCACCATGACATAAGATGGATGATGTCCCCTGGACCACTAGATCCTCTACCACCATGCCATAAGATGGATGATGTCCCCTGGACCACTAGATCCTCTACCACCATGACATAAGATGGATGATGTCCCCTGGACCACTAGATCCTCTACCACCATGCCATAATATGGATGATGTCCCCTGGACCACTAGATCCTCTACCACCATGACATAAGATGGATGACGAGAGCCGTGATGATTAAATACCAACCTGCCTCCTGCCCTCCATTCCCCCTCCCCTTTTCCCCTGACTTCATCAACACCACCATGACATAAGATGGATGACGAGAGCCGTGATGATTAAATACCAACCTGCCTCCTGCCCTCCACTCCCCCTTTCCCCTGACTTCATCAACACCACCATGACATAAGATAGATGACGAGAGCCATGATGATTAAATACCAACCTGCCTCCTCCACTCCCCCTCCCCTTTTCCCCTGACTTCATCAACACCACCATGACATAAGATGGATGACGAGAGCCATGATGATTAAATACCAACCTGCCTCCTGCCCTCCACTCCCCCTCCCCTTTTCCCCTGACTTCATCAACACCACCATGACATAAGATGGATGATGTCCCCTGGACCACTAGATCCTCTACCACCATGACATAAGATGGATGATGTCCCCTGGACCACTAGATCCTCTACCACCATGCCATAATATGGATGATGTCCCCTGGACCACTAGATCCTCTACCACCATGACATAAGATGGATGACGAGAGCCTTGATGATTAAATACCAACCTGCCTCCTGCCCTCCATTCCCCCTCCCCTTTTCCCCTGACTTCATCAACACCACCATGACATAAGATAGATGACGAGAGCCATGATGATTAAATACCAACCTGCCTCCTGCCCTCCACTCCCCCCCTGACTTCATCAACACCACCATGACATAAGATGGATGACGAGAGCCATGATGATTAAATACCAACCTGCCTCCTGCCCTCCACTCCCCCCCTGACTTCATCAACACCACCATGACATAAGATAGATGACGAGAGCCGTGATGATTAAATACCAACCTGCCTCCTGCCCTCCACTCCCCCCCTGACTTCATCAACACCACCATGACATAAGATAGATGACGAGAGCCATGATGATTAAATACCAACCTGCCTCCTGCCCTCCACTCCCCCCCTGACTTCATCAACACCACCATGACATAAGATAGATGACGAGAGCCGTGATGATTAAATACCAACCTGCCTCCTGCCCTCCACTCCCCCCCTGACTTCATCAACACCACCATGACATAAGATAGATGACGAGAGCCATGATGATTAAATACCAACCTGCCTCCTGCCCTCCACTCCCCCCCTGACTTCATCAACACCACCATGACATAAGATGGATGACGAGAGCCGTGATGATTAAATACCAACCTGCCTCCTGCCCTCCACTCCCCCCCTGACTTCATCAACACCACCATGACATAAGATAGATGACGAGAGCCGTGATGATTAAATACCAACCTGCCTCCTGCCCTCCACTCCCCCCCTGACTTCATCAACACCACCATGACATAAGATAGATGACGAGAGCCGTGATGATTAAATACCAACCTGCCTCCTGCCCTCCACTCCCCCCCTGACTTCATCAACACCACCATGACATAAGATAGATGACGAGAGCCATGATGATTAAATACCAACCTGCCTCCTGCCCTCCACTCCCCCCCCTGACTTCATCAACACCACCATGACATAAGATAGATGACGAGAGCCGTGATGATTAAATACCAACCTGCCTCCTGCCCTCCACTCCCCCCCTGACTTCATCAACACCACCATGACATAAGATAGATGACGAGAGCCATGATGATTAAATACCAACCTGCCTCCTGCCCTCCACTCCCCCCCTGACTTCATCAACACCACCATGACATAAGATGGATGACGAGAGCCGTGATGATTAAATACCAACCTGCCTCCTGCCCTCCACTCCCCCCCTGACTTCATCAACACCACCATGACATAAGATAGATGACGAGAGCCGTGATGATTAAATACCAACCTGCCTCCTGCCCTCCACTCCCCCCCTGACTTCATCAACACCACCATGACATAAGATGGATGACGAGAGCCGTGATGATTAAATACCAACCTGCCTCCTGCCCTCCACTCCCCCCCTGACTTCATCAACACCACCATGACATAAGATGGATGACGAGAGCCGTGATGATTAAATACCAACCTGCCTCCTGCCCTCCACTCCCCCCCTGACTTCATCAACACCACCATGACATAAGATAGATGACGAGAGCCATGATGATTAAATACCAACCTGCCTCCTGCCCTCCACTCCCCCCCTGACTTCATCAACACCACCATGACATAAGATAGATGACGAGAGCCGTGATGATTAAATACCAACCTGCCTCCTGCCCTCCACTCCCCCCCTGACTTCATCAACACCACCATGACATAAGATAGATGACGAGAGCCATGATGATTAAATACCAACCTGCCTCCTGCCCTCCACTCCCCCCCTGACTTCATCAACACCACCATGACATAAGATAGATGACGAGAGCCATGATGATTAAATACCAACCTGCCTCCTGCCCTCCACTCCCCCCCTGACTTCATCAACACCACCATGACATAAGATAGATGACGAGAGCCATGATGATTAAATACCAACCTGCCTCCTGCCCTCCACTCCCCCCCCTGACTTCATCAACACCACCATGACATAAGATAGATGACGAGAGCCGTGATGATTAAATACCAACCTGCCTCCTGCCCTCCACTCCCCCCCTGACTTCATCAACACCACCATGACATAAGATAGATGACGAGAGCCGTGATGATTAAATACCAACCTGCCTCCTGCCCTCCACTCCCCCCCCTGACTTCATCAACACCACCATGACATAAGATGGATGACGAGAGCCGTGATGATTAAATACCAACCTGCCTCCTGCCCTCCACTCCCCCCCTGACTTCATCAACACCACCATGACATAAGATAGATGACGAGAGCCGTGATGATTAAATACCAACCTGCCTCCTGCCCTCCACTCCCCCCCTGACTTCATCAACACCACCATGACATAAGATAGATGACGAGAGCCGTGATGATTAAATACCAACCTGCCTCCTGCCCTCCACTCCCCCCCTGACTTCATCAACACCACCATGACATAAGATAGATGACGAGAGCCGTGATGATTAAATACCAACCTGCCTCCTGCCCTCCACTCCCCCCCCTGACTTCATCAACACCACCATGACATAAGATAGATGACGAGAGCCGTGATGATTAAATACCAACCTGCCTCCTGCCCTCCACTCCCCCCCTGACTTCATCAACACCACCAGCCTTATCAAAGCGTGTCTTTTTGTTTCTTTTCTTTTTTTTATACCTTTATTTAACTAGACAAGTCAGTTAAGAATAAATTCTTATTTTCAATGACGGCCTACCGGGGAACAGTGGGTTAACTGCCTTGTTCAGGGGCAGAACAACAGACTTTTACCATGTCAGCTCGGGGATTCGATCTTGCAACCTTTCGGTTACTTGTCCAACGCTCTAACCACTAAGCTACCTGCCACCCCAGTGTGTGAGTGTCTGCAGTGTGTGTGTGTGTTGTCTGCAGTTTGTGTGTGTCTGCAGTGTGTGTGTGCGTAGTGTGTGTGTGCGCAGTGTGTGTGCTGCTCTAGAAGACTAATGTTCTCTCTCTCTCTCCACTCAGATGAGGTGTTAAGGTCATTTTAACCCCAGACAGGATGTGAGCATATCAACTAGCTTCTGTTCATGACCATCTACGTCTCTTATCTAAGACTTTGGCGATGTCATTTACAAAATAGCCTCCAACACCCTACTCAACCTATATGCTCTCGTTGGCTGGCCCTCGCTTCATACTCGTTGCTAAACCCACTGGCTCCAGGTCATCTACAAGACCCTGCTAGGTAAAGTCCTGCCTTTTCTCTGCTCGCTGGTCACCATAGCTGCACCCACCAGTAGCACGCATTCCAGCAGGTATATCTCTCTGGTCACCCCCAAAGCCAATTCCTCCTTTGGCCGCCTCTCCTTCCAGTTCTCTGCTGCCAATGACTGGAACGAACTACAAAAATCTCTGGAAATGTAGTGCACTACATGGAATAGGGTGCCATTTGGGATGCCCACACATTACACTCTAATGGGTTTCATCATTATAACATGAAAGACACAAAACCTGAGATATTCCATCCTTGTTATTCCAATCCCCATGGCTGTGAGCATACTTTACATGTTTTGTTTCACCTTTATTTATTAACCAGGTAGGCAAGTTGAGAACAAGTTCTCATTTACAACTGTGACCTGGCCAAGATAAAGCAAAGCAGTTCGATAGATACAACAACACAGAGTTACACATGGAGTAAAACAAACATACAGTCAATAAAACAGTAGAAAAATAAGTCTATATACAATGTGAGCAAATGAGTTGAGATAAGGGAGGTAAAGGCAAAAAAAGGCCATGGTGGCGAAGTAAATACAATATAGCAAGTAAAACACTGGAATGGTAGATTTGACAGTAGATGAGTGTGCAAAGTAGAAATACTGGGGTGCAGAGGAGTAAAATAAATAAATAAATAGAGTAGGGGAAGAGGTAGTTGTTTGGGCTATTTATAGATGGGCTATGTACAGGTGCAGTGAGTGATCTGTGAGCTGTTGACAGCTGGTGCTTAAAGCAGGTGAGGGAGAAAAGTGAGATAAAGTAGTGCACTACATAGGGAATAGGGTGCCATTTGGGACACCACCATGCTATGCCTTTCTAGTCTGGAAGGAAAGTTGCAGTTCAAGTTTTCAAAGGAAGCTATGAATCAGAGTGAAACTCGAACTACCTGTAACCTTTTTTCAATTAACACATCGGACCTGGCTCCACATCCTTCTTCAAACAACGACGACACGTGATTACAGAGCATTTTTCATGATTAGTTTCAAGGCAAGGGTAGCCTAGTTTCAGGGGAAGGACCTACTGTGACATGATTTGTATTTATTTCATCTTTATTTATTCAGGTAGTCTCATTGAGATAGCATCTCTTTCAAGAGAGACCTGGTAACTACTCTATAATGACTGCATAATAGCTGGTCATGTCACTTCACCTCTCTATTGTAGATAAAGACTTACACGTATTATTGCCGATTGTCCTTCCTAGTATCAACTAGGAACATTAATTTAAAACATGTTTTTGCATTGTGCTTGACTATGCGTACAAATAGAGGTTGTTTTTCTAACTACAATAGGTTATAGTGATGACCATGTTTTTTTTAAGGATACTCCCTGTGTTCTTAGATGCACTCCATTTCATAATAAGCATCCATGCTGTTCCATGGAACACAATACAAATGAGGTTACTAGACAATCGCACACTGCACACACTGTGCAGCATAAAATACATCCAGATTTCTCATGTTTACATGCATCATTTCATAAACTAAAATTAATGGACACAACCTGATACAACAATACTTACAAATACGCGTGTAGACTATCCATTTGCACGAACATAATAGCATTTATCATCGAGCAAAATGAATCGTATCCACGTACCGTGTTGACGTCCCTTTCCTTACATCGCACATCATGCACTTGAAAGCCTCCGCGGTGTTCTTGTATGTGCAAACGCTACAGTCCCAATTTCCCTCTTCCGCCGAAGGCTTTGGTTGACGCTTCGGCCTTCGAACAAAACAAAAAGGACATAAAGCACATCAGTTTCACATCCCCAGTTAAGGGTGCTGCGTGTGCATCATGTGTAGGCTATAAGCTCGCGTTGTCAAACATCTGGGAAGATGATCCATTCAGTGTTCCGAAATTGTTCTGTTTTACGAGCTCGCGCTATGATTTGACACCGCAATAAAACAGACAGTCCGCCATGGTTGCTACACCGCGGCTACCACCCACACACACACACACGCACGCACGCGCACACACACACACACACACACACACACACACACACAGACACACACACACAGAGAGAGGATTGTTTCAATTATGTGTCATGGTGTCCACTTCCAAGCATCAATGTCATCAGCGCAATGAATGAGTCAGACATTACCTGGTTGGACTCTTCTTGTCTCCCATGCCGCCAAAAGTTTGTTTGCGGATGTTGAAATAAGGACAGTCCCTACGTATTCTTTAAGAAAGCAATACGCGAGGAGGTATCGCACGGCTCCCAGCTGTCGTGGAAACTCCAGTTGGAGGATGGTCACATGACGCGGTTTGTCCAATCACATTTGAAGCCATTTCCTGAGGATATAGCGCAGACAGGAACAGACATTCCTGATTCGAATTGATACATTTGTAATAACACTCGTCTTTGTAACACATACGCTAATGTAACAGTAATTATGCATTATTAGGGTCTAATGAGGTGTCATTTGACATTTTATCATAAACTTCTTGAGATTGTTCAATGTCTTCGACGGGTGAATTCCCAATCATTATTGCGGCGGTGGAGAAAATGAGATTCCATCCTTTTGATTTATGATGATCTGACATTTAACGCAGTAGACAGACATAGTGCAAATGACATTAACATTATTGCATAGTTGAATGTTAAGCCCTATTCATGTTTCCTACTGTGATGGAGAGGCTACAGATTATGTACATAGTTAATAACTGGGGTTAGAAAAATGAATGACAGAACTGAAAAGTGAATTATGTATTTCACCTTGTATTTTAGTTGTCAAACATTTCTAAACCATAAATCTTTATAACGTAACTTCAGTGGCTCTCCTCCCATCCCACCTCATTGCTTTAAAAGGTAGCTCTTGAAGATGACCTGCCTAACAGACAGACGTGGCCTTGCAGGTATAAATCAGAATGTGCCAGGGCTGAGAGTTGCAGCCTGTACCGCCTGGCTTCCTGTCAGGACACTCCATCACATGGAGCTCTTGCTCTCTGATAGGGAACACGTCGTATATGAGAGGTGCACACTGCACTCATCAGGACAACATCCACCTTACTGTACTGTCAACAGCTATTGGAGGGGAAGAGTAGCCCCCACAGAATGGAAGATTAATATTGAAATACAGGAAGGAATGTTGCCTTGCTAGAGAACATGGAATATGGTGAGAAGCCCGGTGGACACATTAGGGTAACACTACAGTACACACACCTTACTACACCTTGCCTCTGGTTAGCAGCTGGTGGATGGGGAGCTGTGATCAATATTGAAATGCGGGAAGGAATGTTCATGACTTGAATGTTCTTTATTCCTATTTATCAGCAAAAGTGTGGTTCATTATTGTGAAAGACCACATGCCATCTGTGGTGTTCTACTCTTTCACTGGTGTTTCAATACCCTTTTCAAATAAATTGTGCATTCACCTAAAGATGGGGAAGGCTATCTTTAAACCGAATAGTTCTATTTCCCCTAATATTGACATACATAGGAAGGGTGAAAGACAGTAAAACAACTATGGTGTATTTACACAGCTGTTGAAAAGAAAAGCGCAGAAACACAGTTACTCTCCAATCACATTGTCCCAATGCCTGCGAAGAACAGTGGCGGAGTCCTCATTATAAAAAGGACACTAAGGATCAGAACAAATACTGATACAGAAACAGTTGTGGACTTCAACTAAACAATGGTACACTGTAACCCTTTTCATCAAACACATCTTTTCTCTTTTCTTTTCTCAGGTCGATGATGCCCTTGCAGATCTTGACAAACAGAATGTCCCCCCTCGTTCATTTTCAAATATTTGCTACTCAAGAGTCTGAATTATATCTGTGAAATCCCCTCAGTCGCTCAGTTCTTCCTCGTCACTGAAGTAGACACTCTTTTTGATCCTGGGTTTCTTGGAGTCGTCCGATGTGGAAGCCTCCTGACCGGCCTCCTCAGCCACAAAGGCCGTCTGCTGTCGCCTATGCTGCTCCTCCTCAAGTCGTGCTTGCTGTGGAACACATGATCCCATGTGTGATTTTAAAAGAGGGGTCAGATAAGGACAAATACCAAGTAAATAGAGGGTTTCAAGTAATACAATAGCCTACTAACTTCCCCCTTGAAGTACATTTGTGCACTTACCTGGAATGCTATGGCTTGACTTAAGCTGTCAAGAGCAGGGTCCTCTCCCTCTTCCTCACTTTCCTCCTCTTCTCTGTAAACGACAGAGGAAAAAGTAGAAAAGTCATAGAAACAAAAAACACACACAGAGGACTTCACAAACAATGACAAATACGACACCACAATCAAACAAAGAATCTCTGAACTAAAGTCCATCCGAAATAGAACAGTTACTGTTAATATCAAGGACACGCTGCTGTTGACCACGATCATAGCCGTTTGCAAACACGGTAGAGTGGCATCAATGTCCTGATAAGACACTTACACTTCATCAGGCTCTTCAACCTTTTTCTTCTTCTTCTTCTCTTTCTTCTTCGGGGGTTCTCGTTCACCAAGCAAGTTTTTGGGGCATGCATAGCTTAAGTGCCCTGTATCCTATGACGTGAAAAGGACAGAAATGTTGTATAAATAGCACTAACATCCGGCTACACATTCCGGATGGATGAAGAGGGAAATGGAGATGGCTTATCTAGGTAGAGAGTATCAACTTACCCCACATTCATAACATTTGGACTTGTCTGTGTAGTTTCGCCTCCTGATAAATTCAGTTGCTCGCCCGTTGTCGATTGCAATGCTCGCTTTCACCGTTCTTCCAAACAACTGCAGGGCGAAAAAGATGGGGACTTTAACACAAAAACAACACATCAGATGTAACTTTTTATGAAAACAGGGAGAGGAAAAATGCCCACCTGTTTATTGTTGAGCGATCTAAAGCAGCTCTGTGCAGACTCTTTGTCCAGGAAGAGCACAAAAGCCACACCTTTACTTTTGCGTGTTTCTTTATCTTTGACTATTGTCACCCTGAAAGCATGAGACCATCATTATCTTCTCTGATCACCACAATACCAACATAGCTGTAGATTTTGATATAGACTTTTAGTTATTCACTATGTATTTATTAATCGTGTCACTATTTAAAAAAAAAACATCTTTATCTTTAACTCTGCATTATTGGAAACAGACCCATAACTAGGAAGTTCACTGTTAGTTTACGAAGCATGTGACCATTTTTTGGTTTGTATTTGAGCTTTGTATAGCTCATTATTTTGAAACCAGTAACTTACTTCACAACTTTGCCATATTTGGTGAAAAGCTGAAATGAAAAGATCCAAGACATTATTTGAGGTCATTTTTCCAAATGGCATAAACAGCAGGATCATGAACTTGTGAAATAGTGGTAGGGAGGGGTTAAGTAGTTCTATTCCATTACTCTATATATGAAGATATTACAGCGGGTAGCCTTGTGGTTAGAGTGTTGGACCTGTAACCGAAAGGTTGCAAGCTCGAATCCCTGAGCTGACAAGGTAAAAATCTGTCGTTCTGCCCCCTAGCATTAGTTAACCCACTGTTCCTAAGCTGTCATTGAAAATAAGAATTTTTTAGTTAGTTAAATACTTTATTTAATACTAGTTAAATAAAGGTTTAAAAACGGTTTTACCTTGTGTAGATCACTGTTGGTTAGAGAGAAGGGCAGGTTGGACACATAGACTGTGCTTCTACTGGGAGCCAAACCACCACTCATCTTGACTTCACCATCAGAGTGAGACAGTCACTGAAAACAGATTCATGGTGATGAATATTCAGATTGAAGCTAGTTAGTTATCTATTTCATTGAGCGATATGCAAGCTAGCCGTGATGCTAGCTCGAATCCGATGTATATTACCTGGAAATACACATTCAAGGAATCGAATAAATCCCTTACCTAAATAGACAACATTGGTGACGTATAGTTATTGAGTAGAGTGGGCAAAAACATTGGTAAATATGTTGCTTTCTATTAGTTATTCAATCTCAGTAACATGTGTTTGCGATCTAGCTGCCAAAAACAAACGAGAACTGTTCGTCGTCACAGGAATATGACGTTTCACGTGACAGACTTTTTGTCAATCCAATCCAAATTCAGTGTGTACATGCGCCAACCGGAAGAAGGTAAAAAGTAGGCTATGGTGAGCTTGTTTTCATATCTTTTGTGAAGACGACTTTATTTTCTCCAACGTGCGTATTGTTTATAGCGTGTCTAAATGTTCGTGTTAGTAAATATGTATTTGTTCGAAATACTGATTTCGTTTTGAGCGAATTAACTCAGCATGGACTGTGGACTAGCTTGAGCATGTAGCTAGCTAACGTAAGCATACGTAGCTAGCAGTTAAATCCACACAACCTGCGAAATATATTTTAGAACAACGTTATGTGCTAAATACGGTAGCTAATTAGAAAACCAGTAGAAATAGGTGTTTTCATATCACTAATCTCAGTGGTTGAAGGTTTGCTTGAAAGAAGAGGAGGAGTAGTAGTAGTTAGCTAGGAGTTAGTGCGGTTTTCTAACGCTGAACCAAAGATTATGGCTGAGCCTCAGAGGAACGCGCGCTAACATCCTGCCAGTACTTCTGGATCAGAGCTAGCTATTAGCTACAGTAGTTTCCTTACTATCACACATACTGATTTGACATATCTCTATGCTTGGGATTTCCTAACCTACATTGTTAATAGCTAATGTGCACGCCATGCAGTATTGTCAAACTAATACGTAACATCTTCTCTTTTCCCCAGTTAGTATTGACTGTCTCTATTGGCATAACCAACTCCCAATACTACTACATAGACTTGTCCAGACAAAACAAGTAAGTGGAAAATATCTTGCTTTCTTCCCAAAAAAGGTTTCTGGTTCTGCATACTAAACAATTCCACCAGGTCCACATGTAGGCATATTCATGAACACCTACCACAACTGTGATTGTCATTAACTGTGTAAAACTCTGGGTGGGTGTCATTTGTGGAACGTTCCAACAGGAATCTGTTCCAAAAACTTAGTAAATAACAGGGTTGCCAACAAACAACGCATACGAAGTTGTATAGTGGCAGAATAAGATACCGGGTAGGGGGTGGGCTATTTCGTTTTTCAGTCACCATGTTTGTTCTGAAAAATGTCTGTTCTCACTCTGGTAGCCTATGGACAAACATTAAGAATAAGCTGCGTGGTGAGTTGATGCTTTTTCGACAGCTAGTTAGCTAGGTGAATTGATCATGATACTTTGTATACGTTGTTTGTTGGCATCCTTGTACTTTACAATGTTTTTGGAACAGATTCCTGTTGGAACGTTCCACAAATGATACCCACCCTAAACCTCCCCTGCTGTCTACTTTGCAGTGGCTTACAGGAGAGACAGAAACATGAGGGATGTCTACGATGAACGCTTCCTACCAGACAGACCGGTGAGAGTTTCTGCCTGTGGAAAATGTTGTTTGGTTTATATATTTATAATTGTACTAATTTACTTTCCATTATAATACTTAACAGAACTTAACTGAGGAACGCTCAACTCCGTTCTCTTGTACAGAGGCGGAGGTGAGCATTGATAACTGGTCGCACGATTTGCTAGCAACAACATGGTCTCGCTGTCATTTGATACTTGTGAATATTTCTGAAAACACTTACCGTTCCTTCTGTGAGGTGCTGAAATTCTAGTTCTAGTGGCCTTGACGGACTAATCAGCTGAGATTCAATTGGCGCAAAAGTTGATCGACACAAATGTGGTGGTTGTATTAAATAAAAGCTGTTATTAAACGTATGAACTTCAGCACCTGCAGTTGTCCAGCGTTTTCAGAATGAACATTTGTTCAAGTATCAACTGATGGGGACTCAATGGCGTTGCTAGCAAGTCATGTGACTAGTTATCAATACTCAACTCCGCCTTGATATTAGAGGTCAACCATTAGGATTTTTCAACGCCGATACCGATTTATTGGTGGACCCCCAAAAAAAGCAGATACCGATTAATCGGCCGATTATTTTTTTAAAATATATATTTGTAATATTGACAATTACAACAATACTGAATGAACAATGAACCCTTTTGTTTGAGCTTAATATAATGCATCAAATCTATTTAGTCTCTAATGAAACATGTTCGATTTGGTTTAAATAATGCAAAAACACAGTGTTGGAGAAGAAAGTTAAAGTGCAAAATGTGCCATGTAAAAAAGCTAACGTTTGAGTTCCTTGCTCAGAACATGAGAACATATGAAAGCTGTTGGTTCAATATTCCCAGTTAAGAAGTTTTAGGTTGTAGTTATTATAGGAATTATGACTACTTCTCTCTATACCATTTGTATTTCATATATCTTTGACTATTGGATGTTCTTATAGACACTTTAGTATTACCAGCCTAATCTCGAGAGTTGATAGGCTTGAAGTCATAAACAGCGCTGTGCTTTAAGCATTGTTAACAGCTGCTCGCAAATGCAGGAAAGTGTTTGAATGAATGCTTACGGGCCTGCTGCTGCCTACCTCCGCTCAGTCAGACTGCTATATCAAATATCAAATCATAGACTTAATTATAATAAACACACAAAAATACGAGCCTTTGGTCAATAATATGGTCAAATCCAGAAACAGTCATTTAGAAAACAAAACGTTTATTCTTTCTGTGAAATACGGAACCATTTAGGTCCATTTGGAAGACCCACTGGTGGCATCCCTAAGTCTAAATATTGCTGTTACATTGCACAACCTTCTATGTAATGTCGTAATTATGTAAAATTCTGGCAAATGTAATTCGTTTTTGTTAGGAAGAAACACAGTTCGCAACGAGCCAGGCGGCCCAAACTGTTGCATATACCCTGACTCTGCTTACACTGAAAACAAGAGAAGTGACACAATTTCCCAAGTTAATATTGCCTGCTAACATACATTTATTTTAACTAAATATGCAGGTTTTAAAAAATATATATACTTCTGTGTATTGAGTTTAAGAAAGGCATTGATGTTTATGGTTGGGGACATTTGGTCAACGAATGTGCTTTTTTCACGAATGTGCTTTTGTTAAATCATCACCCGTTTGGCAAAGTTGAAGTAGGCTCTGATTCGATGATAAATTAACAGGCACCACATTATTTATATGCAACGCAGGACAAGCTGGTTAACCTAGTAATATCATCATCCATCTGGAGTTAACTAGTGATTATGTAAAGATTGATTGTTTTTTATATAAGATGAGTTTAATGCTAGACAGCAACTTACCTTGGCTCATTGCAGCCACAAGGTCCTTTTGACACTGTACTCATGTAACAGGCGGTCAGGTCAGCCTGCCACGCAGTTTACTCATGGATTACATTGTAATCGGCCATAATCGGCGTCCAAAAAGGCAGATTACCAATTGTTATGAAAACTTGAAATCGTCCCTAATTAATCGGTCAACCTCTTGATATAAGAGAAGAGTTGTGTTCCTGAGCTCCACAGAACAACGGTGCCTTGTTTCCATCCTGAAAATTACATACATTCTATGATTCACTGAGAATTACAATACATCGTTTTTTCTAAAATAGACCTTTTCATCTAGAAATAAAAATAGTAAATGGCTTTCTAGAGGACATAACCCTAATCTTGTTTCTCTTCTTTCCCATCAAAATGTAATTAATTGTAGGCCCCATATCCCAGATCAGCTGGAGCAGGGCCTGTAGAGAGGAGGCCGGCTGGTTTCGGAAGGCCAGACGAGGAGTACAATCGAGGGTTTGAGTACGACGGGCCTCGCTTTTATCCAAATGGAGGCCCTCGAGGTTACCATGGCGAGGATCAAAGAGGCTACCATGGCGACAGCCTTCATTTTCCTAATGAGCGCAGAGGTATCCCACCTTCCCGGAGAGTAAGTGGCGCAGACAATGAATAAACCATTATTGTATACGCACAATTTAAGCCTCATGCCAAGGAAGCATAATATCTGACCATCGATCTACTGTACATGCTGGGTTTACAAGCACAAAAGAATGTGCCCCATATCAAATCAAATGTATTTATAAAGCCCTTCGTACATCAGCTGATATCTCAAAGTGCTGTACAGAAACCCAGCCTAAAACCCCAAACAGCAAGCGATGCAGGTGTAGTTAGTATGATTTGAGAAACTGCAAGAAATATTTCTCTAAAGTGCTTCTACATCTTCATTGCTTGCTCTTTGGGGTTTTAGGCAGGGTTTCTTTATAAGCACTTTGTGATATCTGCTGATGTAAAAACGGCTGTATAAATGCATTTGATTGAAGTACTGAATTTAGCTCATAGTACAGTCAATGCTGAAGTTATAGGGTATATGATTATAGTACAGCTACAAATCCATTATATACACAGCCAACTGTATGAGGAGTTTATTTCAACCTCTGACGCCACTTGGTGTTCAGATAAAGAATTACATGTTGAGTAGAAGATGCTCTGTCAATCACTTTCATTGGTGCATGGACCCCAAGAAGAGTAGCTGTGGGCCCCAGGAAGAGTAGCTGTGGGCCCCAGGAAGAGTAGCTGTGGGCCCCAGGAAGAGTAGCTGTGGGCCCCAGGAAGAGTAGCTGTGGGCCCCAGGAAGAGTAGCTGTGGGCCCCAGGAAGAGTAGCTGTGGGCCCCAGGAAGAGTAGCTGTGGGCCCCAGGAAGAGTAGCTGTGGACCCCAGGAAGAGTAGCTGTGGACCCCAGGAAGAGTAGCTTTTGCAACAGCTAATGGGGATCCTAATAAAATACCAAATACAGAGGATTGGAATATAATATTTTAGAAATACTGTCTAATCAACAGCAGCATCATTGTGTGTTTCTCAGGATAGGACACCTGTAGATAAAGTTGAAGTCAGAAGTTTACATCCACTTAGGTTGGAGGCATTAGAACTTGTTTATCAACCACTCCACACATTTCTTGTTAACAAACTATAGTTTTGGCAAGTCGGTTAGGGCATCTACTTTGAATGACACAAGTCATTTTTCCAACAATTGTTTACAGACCGATAATTCACTGTGTCACAATTCCAGTGGGTCAGAAGTTTACATACACTAAGTTGACTGTGCCTTTAAACAGCTTGGGAAATTCCAGAAAATGATGTCATGGCTTTATAAGCTTCTGATAGGCTAATTGACATAATTTGAGTCAATTCTAGGTGAACCTGTGGATGTATTTCAAGGCCTTCCTTCAAACTCTTTGCTTGACATGGGAAAATCAAAAGAAATCAGCCAAGACCTCAGAAAAAAAAATTGGAGACCTCTACAAGTCTGGTTCATCCTTGGGAGCAATTTCCAAATGCCTGAAGGTACCATGTGTACTATTGTTTGTACAGATGAACAAGTATAAACACCATGGGACCACGCAGCCGTCATACCGCTCAGGAAGGAGACACGTTCTGTCTCCTAGAGATGAATGTACTTTGGTGTGAAAAGTGGAAATCAATCCAAGAACAACAGCAAAGGATCTTGTGAAGTTGCTGGAGGAAACAGGTACAAAAGTATCTATATCCACTGCAAAACACGTCCTATATCGACATGACCTGAAAGACCGCTCAGCAAGGAAGAAGCCACTGCTCCAAAACCACCATTAAAAGAGCCAGACTACGGTTTATAACTGCACATGGGGACAAAGATCATATTTTTTTGAGAAATGTCCTCTGGTCTGATGAACCAAAAATTAGAACTGTTTGACTTTAATGACCATCGTTATGTTTGGAGGAAAAAGGGGGAAACCGAAGAACACCATCCCAACCGTGAAGAACGGGGGTGGCAGCATCATGTTGTGGGGGTTGCTTTGCTGCAGGAGGGACTGGTGCACTTCACAAAAGAGATGGCATCATGAGGCAGGAGAATTATATGGATATATTGAAGCAACATCTCAAGACATCAGTCAGGAAGTTAAAGCTTGGTCGCAAATGGGTCTTCTAAATGGACATTGACCCCGAGCATACTTCCAAAGTTGTTGCAAAATGGCTTAAGAACAACAAAGTCAAGGTATTGGAGTGGCCATCACAAAGCCCTGACCTCAATCCTATAGAATATTTGTGGACAGAACTGAAAAAGTGTGTGCGAGCAAGGAGGCCTACAAACCCGACTCAGTTACACCAGCTCTGTCAGGAGGAATTGGCCAAAATTCAGCCAACTTATTAAGGGAAGCTTGTGGAAGGCTACCCAAAACGTTTGACCCAAGTTCAACAATTTAAATTTAATGCTACCAAATACTAATTGGGTGTATGTAAACTTCTGACCCACTGGGAATGTGATGAAAGAAATTAAATCTGAAATAAATAATTCTCTCTACTATTATTCTGACATTTCACATTCTTCAAATAAAGTGGTGATCCTAACTGACCTAAGACAGGGATTTTTTACTATGATTAAATGTCAGGAATTGTGAAAAACTGAGTTTTAAATGTATTTGGCTAAACTTCCAACTTCAACTGTATGTTGTTCAGTACTGTCTAATCAACAACATCACAGGGTTTCTCAGGATGGGACACCTGTAGATATGTTGTTCAGTACTGTCTAATCAACAGCATCACAGTGTTTCTCAGGATGGGACACCTGTAGATATGTTGTTCAGTACTGTCTAATCAACAGCAACATCACAGTGTTTCTCAGGATGGGACACCTGTAGATATGTTGTTCAGTACTGTCTAATCAACAGCATCATCAGTGTTTCTCAGGATGGGACACCTGTAGATATGTTGTTCAGTACTGTCTAATCAACATCACAGTGTTTCTCAGGATGGGACACCTGTAGATATGTTGTTCAGTACTGTCTAATCAACAGCAGCATCAGTGTTTCTCAGGATGGGACACCTGTAGATATGTTGTTCAGTACTGTCTAATCAACAGCATCACAGGGTTTCTCAGGATGGGACACCTGTAGATATGTTGTTCAGTACTGTCTAATCAACAGCATCACAGTGTTTCTCAGGATGGGACACCTGTAGATATGTTGTTCAGTACTGTCTAATCAACAGCAACATCACAGTGTTTCTCAGGATGGGACACCTGTAGATATGTTGTTCAGTACTGTCTAATCAACAGCATCATCAGTGTTTCTCAGGATGGGACACCTGTAGATATGTTGTTCAGTACTGTCTAATCAACAGCATCACAGGGTTTCTCAGGATGGGACACCTGTAGATATGTTGTCCAGTACTGTCTAATCAACTGCATCACAGGGTTTCTCCGGATGGGACACCTGTAGATATGTTGTTCAGTACTGTCTAATCAACAGCATCATCACAGGGTTTCTCAGGATGGGACACCTGTAGATATGTTGTTCAGTACTGTCTAATCAACAGCATCACAGTGTTTCTCAGGATGGGACACCTGTAGATATGTTGTTCAGTACTGTCTAATCAACAGCATCATCACAGTGTTTCTCAGGATGGGACACCTGTAGATATGTTGTTCAGTACTGTCTAATCAACAGCAACATCACAGGGTTTCTCAGGATGGGACACCTGTAGATATGTTGTTCAGTACTGTCTAATCAACAGCATCACAGTGTTTCTCAGGATGGGACACCTGTAGATATGTTGTTCAGTACTGTCTAATCAACAGCATCACAGGGTTTCTCAGGATGGGACACCTGTAGATATGTTGTTCAGTACTGTCTAATCAACATCACAGTGTTTCTCAGGATGGGACACCTGTAGATATGTTGTTCAGTACTGTCTAATCAACAGCATCATCAGTGTTTCTCAGGATGGGACACCTGTAGATATGTTGTTCAGTACTGTCTAATCAACAGCATCACAGGGTTTCTCAGGATGGGACACCTGTAGATATGTTGTTCAGTACTGTCTAATCAACAGCATCATCACAGTGTTTCTCAGGATGGGACACCTGTAGATATGTTGTTCAGTACTGTCTAATCAACAGCATCATCAGTGTTTCTCAGGATGGGACACCTGTAGATATGTTGTTCAGTACTGTCTAATCAACAGCATCAGTGTTTCTCAGGATGGGACACCTGTAGATATGTTGTTCAGTACTGTCTAATCAACAGCATCATCACAGTGTTTCTCAGGATGGGACACCTGTAGATATGTTGTTCAGTACTGTCTAATCAACAGCATCAGTGTTTCTCAGGATGGGACACCTGTAGATATGTTGTTCAGTACTGTCTAATCAACAGCATCATCACAGTGTTTCTCAGGATGGGACACCTGTAGATATGTTGTTCAGTACTGTCTAATCAACAGCAACATCACAGTGTTTCTCAGGATGGGACACCTGTAGATATGTTGTTCAGTACTGTCTAATCAACAGCATCAGTGTTTCTCAGGATGGGACACCTGTAGATATGTTGTTCAGTACTGTCTAATCAACAGCAACATCACAGTGTTTCTCAGGATGGGACACCTGTAGATATGTTGTTCAGTACTGTCTAATCAACATCACAGTGTTTCTCAGGATGGGACACCTGTAGATATGTTGTCCAGTACTGTCTAATCAACAGCATCACAGTGTTTCTCAGGATGGGACACCTGTAGATATGTTGTTCAGTACTGTCTAATCAACAGCAGCATCAGTGTTTCTCAGGATGGGACACCTGTAGATATGTTGTTCAGTACTGTCTAATCAACAGCAACATCACAGTGTTTCTCAGGATGGGACACCTGTAGATATGTTGTTCAGTACTGTCTAATCAACAGCAACATCACAGTGTTTCTCAGGATGGGACACCTGTAGATATGTTGTTCAGTACTGTCTAATCAACAGCAACATCACAGTGTTTCTCAGGATGGGACACCTGTAGATATGTTGTTCAGTACTGTCTAATCAACAGCATCATCAGTGTTTCTCAGGATGGGACACCTGTAGATATGTTGTTCAGTACTGTCTAATCAACAGCATCATCACAGTGTTTCTCAGGATGGGACACCTGTAGATATGTTGTTCAGTACTGTCTAATCAACAGCATCACAGGGTTTCTCAGGATGGGACACCTGTAGATATGTTGTTCAGTACTGTCTAATCAACAGCATCACAGGGTTTCTCAGGATGGGACACCTGTAGATATGTTGTTCAGTACTGTCTAATCAACATCACAGTGTTTCTCAGGATGGGACACCTGTAGATATGTTGTTCAGTACTGAAACAATAAAAGTAGTTGTCTGTGTTCTAGCCGGAGGAGCCGTACCCCTACCCTTCTAGACCACCTCCTAGAGAGGACCCCCATACAACACGCCAGATGGAGTTCAGGTAGGCTCAACTCTCTCACACACTCCTGGATATTTATTTTGAAACTTTCATCAGGAGAATTGGAGTTTAATGTTCAAGCAGTGTAACCTTGTATAACCAAACTGATCACCATTCTGTTTCACTACAAGTAGCTCTCCTGAACCCCCCCCCCCCCCAGGGAAAAATTATGCACTGTCATTATCTAAGTGACCAGAAGATGGCATTGTTGCACCACTTGTTTACCATGACAACCCGTCTTTTTGACACAGCCTCCCCAATCAGCCCTGTAGACTGAAGCCCATGTATATCTGTCTGTCTGTCTGTCTGTCTGGTGTAACCTGACATGATAGAGGTGAAGGAAGGTACAGGGTTAACAATGGCGTCTACTGAGTCACCCTCCGGACAGCACCATCACTATGACAGGAGTCATAACAGGACATAGGTCTTGTCACAACTGTGTAAGGCAGTCCGTACACTACGACGTTGTAAGGTGATGGCCAGAGTGTGACAGAGCAGGGTTCTGTGACTGTCCCGGGGTCAGGAGAGGTACATGCAGCAGCAGGACCCGTCTGTTATTTTAAGGGCCAGGTGTTCAAGGTTCTTTCTTCTCACCTTCTTCAGTTCCTCAGGTGAAATAATAGAGAAAGTAATTACTGCCATAAATCAAGTTAATGTTGAGAGGTTATGATAGTCACACACGCCCCGAGGCCCCCTGTAATCCGGTTAGTTAGGTCTGGCCGTTGTTGTTTGTCTTGGCGTATTTACCTGTCGTGATGGTGGAACGGTAAGGATGCATGAAGAGACTGAGAGATTACTTGGTCTGATTCAACCTGAAGTTGACTGATGTTCAAACTGTATTTCTCATGCAGTTGTACTCTTGACCTGAACTCTAATCACCAGGACTAAAGTCATTAGATTGAGTTCTCCTTTTAGTGATCACTGATAATGTACATTTTAGGTAGTCATTTTGAGGTCCGTTCAGACACATGATTTAAAGACTGCAATATATATATATAATACAGTAACCACAGGTTTGGGTGTGAGGGCAACCACCTTACTTAATCAACACAGCAGCAATATATATATATATAATACAGTAACCACAGGTTTGGGTGTGAGGGCAACCACCTTACTTAATCAACACAGCAGCAATATATATAATATATAGAATACAGTAACCACAGGTTTGGGTGTGAGAGCAACCACCTTACTTAATCAACACAGCAGCAATCTAAATATATAATACAGTAACCACAGGTTTGGGTGTGAGGGCAACCACCTTACTTAATCAACACAGCAGCAATATAAATATATAGAATACAGTAACCACAGGTTTGGGTGTGAGAGCAACTGCCTTACTTAATCAACACAGCAGCAATATAAATATATATATATATATATATATATATATAGAATACAGTAACCACAGGTTTGGTGTGAGAGCAAACACCTTACTTAATCAACACAGCAGCAATATAAATATATAATACAGTAACCACAGGTTTGGGTGTGAGAGCAAACACCTTACTTAATCAACACAGCAGCAATATAAATATATAGAATACAGTAACCACAGGTTTGGTGTGAGAGCAAACACCTTACTTAATCAACACAGCAGCAATATAAATATATAATACAGTAACCACAGGTTTGGTGTGAGAGCAACCACCTTACTTAATCAACACAGCAGCAATATAAATATATAATACAGTAACCACAGGTTTGGGTGTGAGAGCAAACACCTTACTTAATCAACACAGCAGCAATATATATATAGAATACAGTAACCACAGGTTTGGTGTGAGAGCAACCACCTTACTTAATCAACACAGCAGCAATATAAATATATAGAATACAGTAACCACAGGTTTGGTGTGAGAGCAAACACCTTACTTAATCAACACAGCAGCAATATAAATATATAATACAGTAACCACAGGTTTGGGTGTGAGAGCAACCACCTTACTTAATCAACACAGCAGCAATATAAATATATAATACAGTAACCACAGGTTTGGGTGTGAGAGCAACTGCCTTACTTAATCAACACAGCAGCAATATAAATATATAGAATACAGTAACCACAGGTTTGGGTGTGAGAGCAACCACCTTACTTAATCAACACAGCAGCAATATATATATAGAATACAGTAACCACAGGTTTGGGTGTGAGAGCAACCACCTTACTTAATCAACACAGCAGCAATATAAATATATAATACAGTAACCACAGGTTTGGGTGTGAGAGCAACCACCTTACTTAATCAACACAGCAGCAATATAAATATATAATACAGTAACCACAGGTTTGGGTGTGAGAGCAACTGCCTTACTTAATCAACACAGCAGCAATATAAATATATAGAATACAGTAACCACAGGTTTGGGTGTGAGAGCAACTGCCTTACTTAATCAACACAGCAGCAATATAAATATATAATACAGTAACCACAGGTTTGGGTGTGAGAGCAAACACCTTACTTAATCAACACAGCAGCAATATAAATATATATATATATATAATACAGTAACCACAGGTTTGGGTGTGAGAGCAAACACCTTACTTAATCAACACAGCAGCAATATAAATATATATATATATATAATACAGTAACCACAGGTTTGGTGTGAGAGCAAACACCTTACTTAATCAACACAGCAGCAATATAAATATATAATACAGTAACCACAGGTTTGGGTGTGAGAGCAAACACCTTACTTAATCAACACAGCAGCAATATAAATATATATATATATATATATATAGAATACAGTAACCACAGGTTTGGGTGTGAGAGCAAACACCTTACTTAATCAACACAGCAGCAATATATATATAGAATACAGTAACCACAGGTTTGGTGTGAGAGCAACCACCTTACTTAATCAACACAGCAGCAATATAAATATATATAATACAGTAACCACAGGTTTGGGTGTGAGAGCAACCACCTTACTTAATCAACACAGCAGCAATATATATATATATATAATACAGTAACCACAGGTTTGGGTGTGAGAGCAAACACCTTACTTAATCAACACAGCAGCAATATATATATAGAATACAGTAACCACAGGTTTGGGTGTGAGAGCAACCACCTTACTTAATCAACACAGCAGCAATATAAATATATAATACAGTAACCACAGGTTTGGGTGTGAGAGCAACCACCTTACTTAATCAACACAGCAGCAATATAAATATATAATACAGTAACCACAGGTTTGGGTGTGAGAGCAACTGCCTTACTTAATCAACACAGCAGCAATATAAATATATAGAATACAGTAACCACAGGTTTGGTGTGAGAGCAACCACCTTACTTAATCAACACAGCAGCAATATAAATATATAGAATACAGTAACCACAGGTTTGGGTGTGAGAGCAACTGCCTTACTTAATCAACACAGCAGCAATATAAATATATAATACAGTAACCACAGGTTTGGGTGTGAGAGCAAACACCTTACTTAATCAACACAGCAGCAATATAAATATATATATATATATAATACAGTAACCACAGGTTTGGGTGTGAGAGCAAACACCTTACTTAATCAACACAGCAGCAATATAAATATATATATATATATATAGAATACAGTAACCACAGGTTTGGGTGTGAGAGCAAACACCTTACTTAATCAACACAGCAGCAATATAAATATATAATGCAGTAACCACAGGTTTGGGTGTGAGAGCAACCACCTTACTTAATCAACACAGCAGCAATATATATAATATATAGAATACAGTAACCACAGGTTTGGGTGTGAGAGCAACCACCTTACTTAATCAACACAGCAGCAATATAAATATATAATACAGTAACCACAGGTTTGGGTGTGAGACCAACCACCTTACTTAATCAACACAGCAGCAATATAAATATATATAATACAGTAACCACAGGTTTGGGTGTGAGAGCAACCACCTTACTTAATCAACACAGCAGCAATATAAATATATAATACAGTAACCACAGGTTTGGGTGTGAGACCAACCACCTTACTTAATCAACACAGCAGCAATATAAATATAGAATACAGTAACCACAGGTTTGGGTGTGAGAGCAAACACCTTACTTAATCAACACAGCAGCAATATAAATATATAATACAGTAACCACAGGTTTGGGTGTGAGAGCAACCACCTTACTTAATCAACACAGCAGCAATATAAATATATAATACAGTAACCACAGGTTTGGTGTGAGAGCAAACACCTTACTTAATCAACACAGCAGCAATATATATATAGAATACAGTAACCACAGGTTTGGGTGTGAGGGCAACCACCTTACTTAATCAACACAGCAGCAATATAAATATATATATAAATATAATACAGTAACCACAGGTTTGAGTGTGAGGGCAACCACCTTACTTAATCAACACAGCAGCAATATAAATATATATATATATATATATATATAATACAGTAACCACAGGTTTGGGTGTGAGGGCAACCGCCTTACTTAATCAACACAGCAGCAATATAACAAAATATGTTCTGATTGAACAACCGTCTCTAATTCAACACCTAGACTTTTCATTTCACCCCGTGGGTCAGTTAGAGCCCAGTGTTAAACAGCCAGGGGTCACAGTTCCAGCTCAGAAGAGGGAGGGGAAAGTAGCAGGCTAATATTTAGGGGTAATATCGGCAGTAAAGACGTGGCCATTTCCTTTGAGCACAGATGGGGTCAGACGAGGTCAGGTACCCTTCAAACAACACCCTGGCTGCGTTCCAAACGGTACCCATTCCCCTGTGTAGTGCACCCCTTTTAACCAGAGCCCACAGTGCAGTATGTAGGGGATAGGGGGCCATTTGGGATGCATCCCCTGGGTCATTAAAGTTTTGTGAGGTCGGTCACTCCAAGCTGCTGGTTGGTTGGTTGGAGGACGGGGGGAGATGAGGTTCAGGCTGGGGTCGCTGAGACCAGGTGCCTTTCATTTGTTTATAGCCCCTCCTGCCCCTTGGCCTGCCTGGCTGCCTGGCTGGGTCATTCTACTGCCTGTCGTATAGGAGGCACATCATCAGCGAGGGCAACAAACCAGAGAGGATCAACAATCCCAACAGGAGAGGAGAGAGAGGGCTGGAGGGTAAACTAATGTTCCTGGTTTTACTGCTGCTAACACAGATGTGTGTTTAGGAAGATAAAACTACTAGGGCTTAGCCTTTGCACAGAGAGCAACGGTAGAGTTTTAACAGAGTCATTAAAACCTCTTAGAAATACCATTTAGCCTGAAGATATTTAGATAAATATGTAGTTGGTTAGGTTTCTGTCCCAATTAATTTTGGAAGAAGCATTGATTCATGATGTGATGTTCTTGTGGACTTTCAGTCCTGATCTGTAGCAGAACTTTTCCCTCATTTTATAATGTCAGACATGAGAGGAAATGTGCAGATTATTCATGTTTGGTGCTCAGATTGTGACCAGGGTGGTGTCCTGTTGCTGTGGTGGTATGTCCTCTCTACGGTACCTCATCTGTACACCATCTACCTCGGCCCGGTGCTCCCCTGTCTAGGAGCCTGTCTCACCGGTCTCCGACCTTCACCCCTGCGACCACGGGGTCACCCCTCTCCCTCCTGTCCGTGTCTGTCCTGGCAGCACGACAGGCTCCAGTGCTGATCCACCGTGGCCAGGGGAGGAGTTATCTAAATAAACCCTTCAACATCTTGACAGGAGTGTCTTGTGTCCAGGAACGGCCCTTCTTAACCCAGATGTAGCAGAAGGTGGAGATCAACAGAGGAGGTTAATGGTTTCTCTGAGTGGAGTCGGACTCCTGGATACTTAGTGCTCAGTGACCGCCGTCAAATGACAGTTGGAGCAGTCTTGTTGAGCAGTCTTGTTGAGATGTCTTGTTGAGCAGTCTTGTTGAGCTGTTTTGCTGAGCAGTCCCTCTAAAGTCAGGCCTAATCGCTCTGACACAGTTCAGGCGGAAAGCTTTGAGGAACAGCAGATGTAGGCTAGTGACCAAGACTCCAAGACATTCCCCTCCTACCTTTTTATATACCAGTATGCAAAGTGATGGTGACCTTTGGTTAGATATAGTCCACTGCTTCCACTGATTTACTGTTTTTTAACCTCTTAGTTTACCTTAGTCCTTTAAAGGCCAAGTACCTCCAGTATTAAAGCTGATGTGTACAGTCTGCTGATGAGATGTGGTCCTTGATGTGTGATTGTCTTTCCACCCAGAAGCAGTGGCCGTGCAGCACCCCCTCCCCCCAGCGTCAGGGCTCAGGGGATGTACCCTGCACCCCGCTCCCTGTCTGCTGTGGTCCCAGAGGGGGGTGATGACACCCTGATGCAGGCCATCCTAAACCTGGACAGAGGGTATGTATCTGTCTGGTACTACTATCCATTACTAACTAGACAGAGGGTATGTATCTGTCTGGTACTACTATCCATTACTAACTAGACAGAGGGTATGTATCTGTCTGGTACTACTATCCATTACTAACTAGACAGAGGGTATGTATCTGTCTGGTACTACTACTATCCATTACTAACTAGACAGAGGGCATGTATCTGTCTGGTACTACTATCCATTACTAACTAGTCAGAGGGTATGTATCTGTCTGGTACTACTACTATCCATTACTAACTAGACAGAGGGTATGTATCTGTCTGGTACTACTATCCATTACTAACTAGTCAGAGGGTATGTATCTGTCTGGTACTACTACTATCCATTACTAACTAGTCAGAGGGTATGTATCTGTCTGGTACTACTATCCATTACTAACTAGACAGAGGGTATGTATCTGTCTGGTACTACTACTATCCATTACTAACTAGACAGAGGGTATGTATCTGTCTGGTACTACTACTATCCATTACTAACTAGACAGAGGGTATGTATCTGTCTGGTACTACTACTACTATCCATTACTAACTAGACAGAGGGTATGTATCTGTCTGGTACTACTATCCATTACTAACTAGACAGAGGGTATGTATCTGTCTGGTACTACTATCCATTACTAACTAGACAGAGGGTATGTGTCTGTCTGGTACTACTATCAATTACTAACTAGACAGAGGATATGTATCTGTCTGGTACTGCTACTATCCATTACTAACTAGACAGAGGGTATGTATCTGTCTGGTACTACTATCAATTACTAACTAGACAGAGGATATGTATCTGTCTGGTACTACTATCCGTTACTAACTAGACAGAGGGTATGTATCTGTCTGGTACTACTACTACTATCCATTACTAACTAGTCAGAGGGTATGTATCTGTCTGGTACTACTACTATCCATTACTAACTAGACAGAGGGCATGTATCTGTCTGGTACTACTATCCATTACTAACTAGACAGAGGGTATGTATCTGTCTGGTACTACTATCCATTACTAACTAGACAGAGGGTATGTATCTGTCTGGTACTACTATCCATTACTAACTAGTCAGAGGGTATGTATCTGTCTGGTACTACTACTATCCATTACTAACTAGACAGAGGGTATGTATCTGTCTGGTACTACTATCCATTACTAACTAGTCAGAGGGTATGTATCTGTCTGGTACTACTACTATCCATTACTAACTATTCAGAGGGTATGTATCTGTCTGGTACTACTATCCATTACTAACTAGACAGAGGGTATGTATCTGTCTGGTACTACCACTATCCATTACTAACTAGACAGAGGGCATGTATCTGTCTGGTACTACTATCCATTACTAACTAGACAGAGGGTATGTATCTGTCTGGTACTACTATCCATTACTAACTAGACAGAGGGTATGTATCTGTCTGGTACTACTATCCATTACTAACTAGACAGAGGATATGTATCTGTCTGGTACTACTATCCATTACTAACTAGACAGAGGGCATGTATCTGTCTGGTACTACTATCCATTACTAACTAGACAGAGGGTATGTATCTGTCTGGTACTACTATCCATTACTAACTAGACAGAGGGTATGTATCTGTCTGGTACTACTATCCATTACTAACTAGACAGAGGATATGTATCTGTCTGGTACTACTATCCATTACTAACTAGACAGAGGGTATGTATCTGTCTGGTACTACTATCCATTACTAACTAGTCAGATGTTATGTATCTGTCTGGTACTACTATCCATTACTAACTAGTCAGAGGGTATGTATCTGTCTGGTACTACTATCCATTACTAACTAGACAGAGGGTATGTATCTGTCTGGTACTACTATCCATTACTAACTAGACAGAGGGTATGTATCTGTCTGGTACTACTATCCATTACTAACTAGACAGAGGGTATGTATCTGTCTGGTACTACTATCCATTACTAACTAGACAGAGGGTATGTATCTGTCCATTACTAACTAGTCAGAGGGTATGTATCTGTCTGGTACTACCACTATCCATTACTAACTAGACAGAGGGTATATATCTGTCTGGTACTACTACCACTATCCATTACTAACTAGTCAGAGGGTAGGTATCTGTCTGGTACTACCACTATCCATTACTAACTAGACAGAGGGTATATATCTGTCTGGTACTACTACCACTATCCATTACTAACTAGTCAGAGGGTATGTATCTGTCTGGTACTACTATCCATTACTAACTAGACAGAGGGTATGTATCTGTCTGGTACTACTACCACTATCCATTACTAACTAGTCAGAGGGTATGTATATGTCTGGTACTACTACTATCCATTACTAACTAGACAGAGGGTATGTATATGTCTGGTACTACCACTATCCATTACTAACTTATTCAGTTGGATATATAGTGTTAGTTTTAATGTCACATACACAAGTACAGTGAATGCCTTTCTTGCGGCTCTAACCCCAACAATGCAGTAATCAATATCAATGTATTACTGAAAACATGAGGTAGGACAAAAACACACAATAAATAAGTAAGTAAGCATACTATATACAGGGTCGGTTCCAGTAGCATATTTACAATGTGCAGGGATACTGGAGTAATGGAGGTAGATATGTATAGTGGTAAGGTGACAGGGATACTGGAGTAATGGAGGTAGATATGTATAGGGAGACAGGGTTACTGGAGTAATGGAGGTAGATATGTATAGGGAGACAGGGTTACTGGAGTAATGGAGGTAGATATGTATAGGGAGACAGGGTTACTGGAGTAATGGAGGTAGATATGTATAGAGGTAAGGTGACAGGGATACTGGAGTGATGGAGGTAGATATGTATAGAGGTAAGGTGACAGGGATACTGGAGTAATGGAGGTAGATATGTATAGGGAGACAGGGTTACTGGAGTAATGGAGGTAGATATGTATAGGGAGACAGGGTTACTGGAGTAATGGAGGTAGATATGTATAGGGAGACAGGGTTACTGGAGTAATGGAGGTAGATATGTATAGTGGTACGGTGACAGGGATACTGGAGTAATGGAGGTAGATATGTATAGTGGTACGGAGACAGGGATACTGGAGTAATGGAGGTAGATATGTATAGTGGTACGGAGACAGGGATACTGGAGTGATGGAGGTAGATATGTATAGTGGTACGGAGACAGGGACACTGGAGTGATGGAGGTAGATATGTATAGGGTAAGGTTACTATATACAGGGTCAGTTCCAGTAGGGATACTGGAGTGATGGAGGTAGATATGTATAGAGGTAAGGTGACAGGGATACTGGAGTGATGGAGGTAGATATGTATAGGGGGGAGGAGACAGGGATACTGGAGTGATGGAGGTAGATATGTATAGAGGTAAGGTGACAGGGATACTGGAGTGATGGAGGTAGATATGTATAGGGGTAAGGTGACAGGGATACTGGAGTAATGGAGGTAGATATGTATAGGGGTAAGGAGACAGGGATACTGGAGTGATGGGGGTAGATATGTATAGGGGTAAGGTTACTATATACAGGGTCAGTTCCAGTAGCATATTTACAATGAGCAGGGATACTGGAGTGATGGAGGTAGATATGGTAGATATGTGTAGGAGTGTGTCAGTGTGTAGGGCCCTGTGAGTGTGTAGGGCCCTGTGAGTGTGTCGGGCCCGGTGAGTGTGTCGGGCCCGGTGAGTGTGTCGGGCCCGGTGAGTGTGTCGGTAGGGCCCTGGTAGTGTGTCTGTGTGTAGGGCCCTGGGAGTGTGTCGGTGTGTCAGTGTGTGTAGGGCCCTGGGAGAGTGTAGGGCCCTGGGAGAGTGTTGGTGTTTCAGTGTGTGTAGGGCCCTGGGTGTGTGTAGGGCCCTGGGTGTGTGTAGGGCCCTGGGTGTGTGTAGGGCACACTGTGTATAGAGACAAAAATAAGAATACAATACAAGGGTCAACTCAGTCTGTGTAGACATTTAGTTAGCTATGTATCAGTCATGGCATGGGGATAGAAGCTGTTCTGGAGCCTGTTGGTGTCAGACTTGATACATCGGTACCACTCAGACTCTAGATATGTGAAGATGCTGATCTGATCTCTGTGTATCTTCTGTCTTGTCTTCTGTTATTTGACCCTTTACCATCTTTAGTTGAATGTACCGATTATATGTCACTCTAAGAGCATCTACAGGTGACTAAAATCCCCCTTGTCTCTCACACACACAGAAGGAAAGGCCCCTTGCCTCCCCTGAGAGCAGACGTCCCCCCCTCCCCCCACAGCCGGTCCGGCTCCACTGTCAGTAGCAAGAGCTACTCTCCTGACAGAGCCAAGGGTCTCCCCCACCCCGCCCAGCAGAAAAGTAAGTACCTCCCCCACCACTCACTCCCCACCAATCATGTTCCTCTTGGGTTGCATTTAGATCAGCAGCTTATGAAGAGCTGGGATTCCAGCTGAACTTGTCCAATAGACAGATGATAGCCCTGTGAATTGACATTTTGACCCCACTACATTATTGGAACCAGGGGGGAATCCTCAGCCTCTGTAGTTTAATCTTGTCGTCCCCATCTGATGATGTCATGGCGTGCTTTTAGGTGTGGACTATCCTGAAGCGTTCTCTGGTACCCCTGTGGCTGAGCAGCCCTGGGGTGGATGTCTGTTCCCCAAACATGCCCGTGGACAAGTACCCATGGGTCAGTGGTGCCCTGTGCTGTGTTACAGGCCCAGCTTTAGGAGTCCACTACTCCATAGTAGCATGCAGTGTGGAGCATGGACAACTAACTCTCTTTACACTCCATACGGTGCTACCTGATTCACAATCTAGGGTCCAACTGGGACGGCTCGGTTTCACATCCACATTAGTCTCTGGAACCGAGCTGGAAAGGACATTCTGGAGCCAGCAGCGTCCAGTTTGGGTCGCCCCTATAGTGTGAATCAGTCATAGGTGTGATTGTCTCTTCCGCTGAAAGAAAGCTGAGCATGTTGATTCTGCTCCTCCTCATCCGTGTATTGGTTCTAACAGCCATAATGATGGTCTATAGTAGCTCATTAGTCAACAGGAGCCGTTCCCAGCCGGCTGGCGGCCTGTGTGATTATAGTCTCAGTGACGTCCATGTTCTCTTCTCCATGGTCTCAGGGTGTGAGGAGTTTTGTCAGAGCGGGATGTCTGGTAAGTACAGGGAACAGAGGAAACTAGGATGGCTTCTAGAGACTATAGTGTGTGTTTTAGTCTAGAGAATGAACCGTTTCTGTAGCTAATATCATGAACAGAAATGTGTCTGCCGAATCAATGCTGGATTACTGTTGTTTCATCATAAGACTTCTGTCCTGTGTTTTTAATGACACACTATCGATCTAACCAAGGACGAAGTATGGAGAAATGGCTCTTTAGCTCCGTGGTCAAACACCAACTCCCAAAAGGTTGAACCTCAACGTTGAATTGAGATATAGAATGAGGTTTAACAGTGAACCAACGTTCCCACCCTACGTCCAGCTCCGCCCATAAAAAAGAGATCTAGGTTTGACGTTTTCTGTGAAGGTCTTTGTCCTGCTGGGTCTTTTTCAGCTGAGGTAACCTGAGGGAGAGGTTTCTGTGAAGGTCTTTATACTGCTGGGTCTGTTTCAGCTGAGGTAACCTGAGGGAGAGGTTTCTGTGAAGGTCTTTATACTGCTGGGTCTGTTTCAGCTGAGGTAACCTGAGGGAGAGGTTTCTGTGAAGGTCTTTATACTGCTGGGTCTGTTTCAGCTGAGGTAACCTGCGGGAGAGGTTTCTGTGGAGGTCTTTATACTGCTGGGTCTGTTTCAGCAGAGGTAACCTGAGGGAGAGGTTTCTGTGAAGGTCTTTATACTGCTGGGTCTGTTTCAGCTGAGGTAACCTGAGGGAGAGGTTTCTGTGAAGGTCTTTATACTGCTGGGTCTGTTTCAGCTGAGGTAACCTGAGAGAGTTTTCCGTGAGGGTCTTTATACTGCTGGGTCTGTTTCAGCTGAGGTAACCTGAGGGAGAGGTTTCTGTGAAGGTCTTTATACTGCTGGGTCTGTTTCAGCTGAGGTAACCTGCGGGAGAGGTTTCTGTGAGGGTCTTTATACTGCTGGGTCTGTTTCAGCTGAGGTAACCTGAGGGAGAGGTTTCTGTGAAGGTCTTTATACTGCTGGGTCTGTTTCAGCTGAGGTAACCTGAGGGAGAGGTTTCTGTGAGGGTCTTTATACTGCTGGGTCTGTTTCAGCTGAGGTAACCTGCGGGAGAGGTTTCTGTGAGGGTCTTTATACTGCTGGGTCTGTTTCAGCTGAGGTAACCTGAGAGAGAGTTTTCCGTGAAGGTCTTTATACTGCTGGGTCTGTTTCGGCTGAGGTAACCTGAGAGAGAGCGTGGCTAATTGGTCGGCTGGCCTGCCGTCTTCACGCTCTCTCTGCCACTTTGTTATGGATCATAAAAACGCTGTCAGCTTGTGTGTGTAGAGACATGGAGGAAGGAGTAGGGTGTCGACTCTCTCTAATGGATATAACTGCTGTGTGGGTCGACATGTTAGTGTGGGAGATGGATGTTACTGCCCACCATGTTGGCTCTGTCAACCCTTTTCCAGGGGCAAGACCAAGCTAATATCCTCCACCCACAGGTTCTCTCTCTCTGGTCTTTCTCAATCCCACTTTCACATTCAGTTATGGAGTGTTTTTGATAACATGGAAATGAATTCTGTTCAACCCACAAAGTCGGCCAAGGGATTTGACACAGTCACACATCTCTCCACTAGAGATGTCATTCAGAACGTATCGTCCATCAGAGTTGAGTTCAGCAGTTTATCTGAATAATGGTATGTGGTGCAGGGAGAAGGGGCCCTCTTAATTAAATATGGAACCAGCACCTCATTTGAATTTCTCCTGGGAGTGTCTGAGCATGGTGTTTGAAGAACACAGACATGGACCTAATGGGTAATTGACCATGGCACCCGCGGTGGTGCCCACTGGGCATCGATGCTGCTTGGGCATCAAGCCTCTGGCAACACAGGTCAGAGAGAGCGAGAGACGGAAAGAGGAGAGTGCCAACTGACGAATGAGAGCATGCAATTCAGTCTGACTAGCCTGCAGGGTGTCTCCTAATGCAGGCTTATTCTGCAACCATCCACAGGATCTGATCAGTGCAGAGGGGATAGGAGGGGACAAGCCTGGCTGGAGAGGACTACAGAGGTTTAAACACATCCCAAATAATAACAGGAGCTGGACAAAGATCCAATGCAATGGTGGATGGAGACTGTCTGGCGGGGTGTCGGATGGAGACTGTCTGGCGGTGTGTCGGGTGGAGACTGTCTGGCGGTGTGTCGGGTGGAGACTGTCTGCCGCTGTGTCGGGTGGAGACTGTCTGGCGCTGTGTCGGGTGGAGACTGTCTGGCGCTGTGTCGGGTGGAGACTGTCTGGCGCTGTGTCGGGTGGAGACTGTCTGGCGCTGTGTCGGGTGGAGACTGTCTGGCGCTGTGTCGGGTGGAGACTGTCTGGCGCTGTGTCGGGTGGAGACTGTCTGGCGCTGTGTCGGGTGGAGACTGTCTGGCGCTGTGTCGGGTGGAGACTGTCTGGCGCTGTGTCGGGTGGAGACTGTCTGGCGCTGTGTCGGGTGGAGACTGTCTGGCGCTGTGTCGGGTGGAGACTGTCTGGCGCTGTGTCGGGTGGAGACTGTCTGGCGCTGTGTCGGGTGGAGACTGTCTGGCGCTGTGTCGGGTGGAGACTGTCTGGCGCTGTGTCGGGTGGAGACTGTCTGGCGCTGTGTCGGGTGGAGACTGTCTGGCGCTGTGTCGGGTGGAGACTGTCTGGCGCTGTGTAGACCGCCAAACCCCCCCCCCCCCCCCCTCCACAGGAACCTACCTGGCGGTGTGGTGTATCCCCCCCCCCCCCCCCCTCCACAGGAACCTACCTAGCGGTGTGGTGTATCCCCCCCCCCCCTCCACAGGAACCTACCTGGCGGTGTCAGAACATGTCAGACACCTTTGTTACCCCCAATAAGATCACACTATACACTGAGTGGTCTTTTTCATTGTACTGGCTCGAGGTGTTGTTCTGAATGAATCCCTCCTCCTCCATCCCTCAGACTCTGTGTTCTTTCTCTCTCCCTCTCCAGACAAAGACAGGCCCCCTGGTCATTCTCAGGACGGGTCACCTCAGAGCATAGCGTCCACTAAGGTGAGTCCTGCTGACGAAGTGTTTTACACATTAAAAACAGGGGGGAGGGGGCTGGACAAAAAGGAAGAGTCACCACTATAGTTAGCTGTTCATGCTTTAATTCATGTCAGTGTGTGATTTATTTAAGCAATAAGGCCCAAGGGGGTGTGGTATATGGCCAATATACCGCGGCTAAGGGCTGTTCATACGCACGACGCAACGCGGAGGTGCCTTATTGCTATTTAAAAACTGTGAGGAGAGAGAGACTGGCTGGCTGGCTGGCTGACTGGCTTGCTGCCTGGTGCTCCACCTTACTGAATACACACAGCTGCCTGATGCTCCACTGTACTGAATACACACAGCTGCCTGATGCTCCACCGTACTGAATACACAGAGCTGCCTGATGCTCCACCTTACTGAATACACAGAGCTGCCTGATGCTCCACCGTACTGAATACACACAGCTGCCTGATGCTCCACCGTACTGAATACACAGAGCTGCCTGATGCTCCACAGTACTGAATACACAGAGCTGCCTGATGCTCCACAGTACTGAATACACAGAGCTGCCTGATGCTCCACTGTACTGATTACACAGAGCTGCCTGATGCTCCACTGTACTGAATACACAGAGCTGCCTGGTGCTCCACTGTACTGAATACACACAGCTGCCTGATGCTCCACCGTACTGAATACACAGAGCTGCCTGATGCTCCACTGTACTGAATACACAGAGCTGCCTGGTGCTCCACTGTACTGAATACACACAGCTGCCTGATGCTCCACCGTACTGAATACGCACAGCTGCCTGATGCTCCACCGTACTGAATACACAGAGCTGCCTGATGCTCCACGTTACTGAATACACAGAGCTGCCTGATGCTCCACCGTACTGAATACACAGAGCTGCCTGGTGCTCCACTGTACTGAATACACAGAGCTGCCTGGTGCTCTACTGTACTGAATACACAGAGCTGCCTGATGCTCCACCGTACTGAATACACAGAGCTGCCTGATGCTCCACCGTACTGAATACACAGAGCTGCCTGATGCTCCACCGTACTGAATACACAGAGCTGCCTGATGCTCCACCGTACTGAATACACACAGAGCTGCCTGATGCTCCACCGTACAGAATACACACAGCTGCCTGATGCTCCACCGTACTGAACACACAGAGCTGCCTGATGCTCCACGTTACTGAATACACAGAGCTGCCTGATGCTCCACCGTACTGAATACACACAGCTGCCTGATGCTCCACCGTACTGAATACACAGAGCTGCCTGATGCTCCACTGTACTGAATACGCACAGCTGCCTGATGCTCCACCGTACTGAATACACAGAGCTGCCTGATGCTCCACGTTACTGAATACGCACAGCTGCCTGATGCTCCACGTTACTGAATACACAGAGCTGCCTGATGCTCCACCGTACTGAATACACACAGCTGCCTGATGCTCCACCGTACTGAACACACAGAGCTGCCTGATGCTCCACGTTACTGAATACACAGAGCTGCCTGATGCTCCACCGTACTGAATACACACAGCTGCCTGATGCTCCACCGTACTGAATACACAGAGCTGACTGATGCTCCACTGTACTGAATACGCACAGCTGCCTGGCACGCTAGTGACGCTACATTATCTCTGTTTCATCATATCATCTCTAACAAACAAACCTCTTGACAAAGTATTCTGGAACATCTTAGAAGTGTTAAAGTGCTGTGAATCATCTGATGCCAGTTGTGTTGGTAAATATTTTCTGTAGACTCTGGGTAGAATCATCCTTTTGATTTGGGCTGACATTTAGACAACCGTTTGAACCTAGCCAGACACTTTCTGAAACTTTATCCTCCGAGAGATCGGAAGGCGCACCGGTACCTCCCTTGGAGATCGTGTGTGTGTGTGTGTGTGTGCGTGCACCAATAAACCCTCTGTGATGAAAGTATTTTTTTTTAGTGAGAGCCCCGCCGCGACCTCCTCCAACCCTCTGTTTGATCTGGTCACGACAGGCAGGCGGGCGGTGTGTTCCCCTCCTCCACTCTCTCCCTGGTTTAGAACCCAGAACCTTAGTCAAGATCAAAGAGCTCTGCCATTAGTAAACTCATTTTATTGGGAGAGCGTGTAGGTTCAACAAACACTCTTGCTTTTGGGAGTTATCCTTAGGAGAACACAGACGCACACAGGCACCATGTCTCCCTGGGTACCTGCTCAGGCTTACACAGATCTGGGATGTTTAGGGTGTGTTCATGATGTGTTCTTAAAAGGCTAGACATTGAAGTGGGACTGGGAGAGAAAGAGAGCCTGACTGTGCTTACACAGGCAGACCAATTCTGATATTTTTCCCACTAATTGGTGTTTTGGCCAATCACATCAGATATTTTTTAGAGCCCCACTCTCTCTCTTCCTGGTTGCCCCCTCCCCCTCCCCTACACGCTTGGCTCTGTGATTGCCCCCCCCCTACACGCTTGGCTCTGTGATTGCCCCCCCCCCCCTCCCCCTACACGCTTGGCTCTGTGATGCCCCCCCCCTCCCTACACGCTTGGCTCTGTGATGCCCCCCCCTCCACCTACACGCTTGGCTCTGTGATGCCTCCCCCTACACGCTTGGCTCTGTGATGCCCCCCCCCTCCCTACATGCTTGGCTCTGTGATGCCCCCCCCCCTCCCCCTACACGCTTGGCTCTGTGATGCCCCCCCCCTCCCCCTACACGCTTGGCTCTGTGATGCCCCCCCCCCCCCCCCCCCTACACGCTTGCCTCTGTGATGCCCCCCCCCCCTCCCCCTACACGCTTGGCTCTGATGCCCCCCCCCCCCCCCCCCCCCCCCCCTACACGCTTGGCTCTGTGATGCCCCCCCCCCCTCCCCCTACACGCTTGGCTCTGTGATGCCCCCCCCCCTCCCCCTACACGCTTGGCTCTGTGATGCCCCTCCCCCTACACGCTTGCCTCTGTGATGTCCCCCCCTCCCCCTACACGCTTGGCTCTGTGATGCTCCCCCTACACGCTTGCCTCTGTGATGCCCGTTTTCATATATTTGTCTTGTTTTTGAATGACTTAGGGTCACTAATGCGACTTGACTCTCTAACTTGCTTCCTCTCTCCAGAATGTTTAATCAAGCATAGCCAGCTCTCTGCATCCCCAGTCCCCTAGCTAGCCCCTTAAAGGACAATACGAAATGAGGACTGAGCGATGCAGAGGGAGAGGGGTAGAGAGAGCGAGAGACGGAGAGGGGTAGAAAGAGAGATGGAGAGAACCAGAGGGAGAGGGGTAGAGAGACTGAGAGAGGGGTAGAGAGACTGAGAGAGGGGTAGAGAGACTGAGAGAGGGGTAGAGAGACTGAGAGAGGGGTAGAGAGACTGAGAGAGGGGTAGAGAGACTGAGAGAGGGGTAGAGAGACTGAGAGAGGGGTAGAGAGACTGAGAGAGGGGTAGAGAGACTGAGAGAGGGGTAGAGAGACTGAGAGAGGGGTAGAGAGACAGAGAGGGGTAGAGAGACAGAGAGGGGTAGAGAGACTGAGAGAGGGGTAGAGAGACTGAGAGAGGGGTAGAGAGACTGAGAGAGGGGTAGAGAGACTGAGAGAGGGGTAGAGAGACTGAGAGGGGTAGAGTGACAGAGAGGGGTAGAGTGACTGAGAGAGGGGTAGAGCGACAGAGAGGGGTAGAGCGACTGAGAGAGGGGTAGAGCGACTGAGAGAGGGGTAGAGCGACTGAGAGAGGGGTAGAGCGACTGAGAGAGGGGTAGAGCGACTGAGAGAGGGGTAGAGAGGGGTAGAGAGGGGTAGAGAGGGGTAGAGAGGGGTAGAGAGGGGTAGAGAGAGACTGAGAGAGGGGTAGAGAGAGTGAGAGACAGAGAGGGGTAGAAAGAGAGATGGAGAGAACCAGAGGGAGAGGGGTAGAGCGAGCGAGGCGAAGAGGGGTAGGGAGAGGGGTAGAGAGAGAGAGATCCAGCAGTATAGAAGCAATGATCTAAGTTGGCCTCATTTTCTCCTCGTTTCTCCCTGTCTTAGTCTCTGACACATGGGGGGCCAGCGCTGGGGGGCCAGACTGTTATACCCAGTGGGGGGAGGGATAATGCTGTTGGCTGGCTGATCTCTCTCTATTAAAGAGGGTTAATTGGAGCTCTGCTGTGTGATTTGATCACCGTACTTAATGCAATGTTAACATCTCATTTTGTTTTGGGGTTTATTTGAACTTTTCCCATGATGCACATATGCAGAGTCTAGCTGAGCCCTAAAAGTAGGGAACGCTCCACTTCGATGCTGACCAGAGTACTGTGTGTGTTTTGACTCTCTGGACATGACCACACTGTTTGAGGGGATCACCCATATCGATTCACTGGTATTGATAGCAGAGTGGACAATGTAAAAGGACTTTATGCTTACAAAAGTAAAAATGTTGTCTTAAATTGATCACTTAAAATAGACACTTGAATAATAATGAAATAAATGAACATAAAAGCTTGGGATGAATCGGTTTTCAGAAATCCTTCTTCCAGCCAGCGGAGCGACCCAGGACACCATCTCTCTCTGTCTCTCTCCCCAGGAGGAGGCTCATGTCCTAGAGTGGGACCGTGAGGAGGGCCTGCCCCCCATCGATGAGACCCCCAAGACCCAGGATGACTTCCAGGAGCGCCGAGCGCAGGCCATCGGAGCCAAGGCCCGGGAAATAGAGCAGGTACCCAACACAGCCATGTCTGTGGCGTGGTGAGCCCACATTTCAGCCCAACACAGCCATGTCTCTGGCGTGGTGAGCCCACATACACACTTCAGCCCAACACAGCCATGTCTCTGGCGTGGTGAGCCCACATACACACTTCAGGTTTTTTATCATATGTATAATGATACAGAGACGTCACATTAAACAGTCAGGTCATGTGGTCTGGAAAAGTGGAATTCGGGCCTGGAATTTTTCCTTATCCTGTCATCTGAAGCAGGAGAAACTCCTGGGCCGAGTCATGGTT
Source organism: Oncorhynchus mykiss (assembly GCF_013265735.2). NCBI lineage: Eukaryota > Metazoa > Chordata > Actinopteri > Salmoniformes > Salmonidae > Oncorhynchus > Oncorhynchus mykiss. Next base: position 71,705,938 of record NC_048579.1, on the reverse strand, counting down.
TCTTATCAGTGTATTACTGCAAACAGCCAGATGCCCATACATACCAGGTTTATATACCACCCCCACCTGGCCTAGTTCTACCCAGGTTAATATACCACCCCCACCCGGCCTAGTTCTACCCAGGTTAATATACCACCCCCACCCAGCCTAGTTCTACCCAGGTTAATATACCACCACCACCCAGCCTAGTTCTACCCAGGTTAATATACCACCACCACCCAGCCTAGTGCTACCCAGGTTAACATACCACCCAGTCTAGTGCTACCCAGGTTAATATACCACCACCACCCAGCCTAGTGCTACCCAGGTTAACATACCACCCAGTCTAGTGCTACCCAGGTTAATATACCACCACCACCCAGTCTAGTGCTACGCAGGTTAATATACCACCACCACCCAGCCTAGTTCTACCCAGGTTAACATACCACCACCACCCAGCCTAGTGCTACCCAGGTTAACATACCACCACCACCCAGTCTAGTGCTACCCAGGTTAACATACCACCACCACCCAGTCTAGTACTACCCAGGTTAACATACCACCACCACCCAGCCTAGTGCTACCCAGGTTAACATACCACCACCACCCAGTCTAGTACTACCCAGGTTAACATACCACCCAGTCTAGTACTACCCAGGTTAACATACCACCCCCACCCAGCCTAGTGCTACCCAGGTTAACATACCACCACCACCCAGTCTAGTGCTACCCAGGTTAACATACCACCACCACCCAGCCTAGTGCTACCCAGGTTAACATACCACCACCACCCAGTCTAGTTCTACCCAGGTTAACATACCACCACCACCCAGCCTAGTTCTACCCAGGTTAATATACCACCCAGTCTAGTTCTACCCAGGTTAACATACCACCACCACCCAGTCTAGTGCTACCCAGGTTAATATACCACCACCACCCAGTCTAGTTCTACCCAGGTTAACATACCACCACCACCCAGCCTAGTGCTACCCAGGATAACATACCACCACCACCCAGTCTAGTGCTACCCAGGTTAACATACCACCACCACCCAGTCTAGTACTACCCAGGTTAACATACCACCCAGTCTAGTACTACCCAGGTTAACATACCACCCCCACCCAGCCTAGTGCTACCCAGGTTAACATACCACCACCACCCAGCCTAGTGCTACCCAGGTTAACATACCACCACCACCCAGTCTAGTTCTACCCAGGTTAACATACCACCACCACCCAGCCTAGTTCTACCCAGGTTAATATACCACCCAGTCTAGTTCTACCCTTGTTAACATACCAACACCACCCAGTCTAGTTCTACCCAGGTTAACATACCACCACCACCCAGCCTAGTGCTACCCAGGATAACATACCACCACCACCCAGTCTAGTACTACCCAGGTTAACATACCACCACCACCCAGCCTAGTGCTACCCAGGTTAACATACCACCCAGTCTAGTGCTACCCAGGATAACATACCACCACCACCCAGTCTAGTGCTACCCAGGTTAACATACCTCCACCACCCAGTCTAGTGCTACCCAGGTTAACATACCTCCACCACCCAGTCTAGTGCTACCCAGGTTAACATACCACCACCACCCAGCCTAGTGCTACCCAGGTTAACATACCACCACCACCCAGCCTAGTGCTACCCAGGTTAACATACCACCACCACCCAGTCTAGTGCTACCCAGGTTAACATACCACCCAGTCTAGTGCTACCCAGGATAACATACCACCACCACCCAGTCTAGTGCTACCCAGGTTAACATACCTCCACCACCCAGTCTAGTGCTACCCAGGTTAACATACCACCACCACCCAGTCTAGTGCTACCCAGGTTAACATACCTCCACCACCCAGTCTAGTGCTACCCAGGTTAACATACCACCACCACCCAGTCTAGTACTACCCAGGTTAACATACCTCCACCACCCAGTCTAGTGCTACCCAGGTTAACATACCTCCACCACCCAGTCTAGTGCTACCCAGGTTAACATACCATCACCACCCAGTCTAGTACTACCCAGGTTAACATACCTCCACCACCCAGTCTAGTGCTACCCAGGTTAACATACCACCACCACCCAGTCTAGTGCTACCCAGGTTAACATACCTCCACCACCCAGTCTAGTACTACCCAGGTTAACATACCACCACCACCCAGTCTAGTACTACCCAGGTTAACATACCTCCACCACCCAGTCTAGTACTACCCAGGTTAACATACCACCACCACCCAGTCTAGAAGGGATAGAAAGCACCTGAGGCGTATGTTTTTATTTTATTTATTTATTTATTTAACCAGACAAGTCAGTTAAGAACAAATTATTATTTACAATGACGGTCTAGTAACAGTTACTGGCCGTTGTTCACCTTGTCAACTTTGGGATTCAATCTAGCAATCTTTCGGTTAGTGGCCCAATACTCTCCCCACTAGGCTACCTGCCGCCCCATGTGTGTGTATGTGTTGTCCTATGCTCCCAGTGAGCTAATTAAGGGCATCTGTGCTATTCTACTGAGTTCATTAAATCTGAGTGTCCTCCTGGGGTAGAGACCTAACACACACAGAGCCCTTCTGTAGAGCTGCACCTCAGAGCATGACCCTTACAACAGCCATTTGATGTCCTCTTCCCTCAGAGGAAAAAAAGCATGTTTGAGGGGCCATAGTAAGGATCCTGTCGTTAAACATAGCTCTCCTCTAGGTCTAGTCGGGGAACACATCTGGTCAGCTCTCCTCTAGGTCTAGTCGGGGAACACATCTGGTCAGCTCTCCTCTAGGTCTAGTCGGGGAACACATCTGGTCAGCTCTCCTCTAGGTCTAGTCGGGGAACACATCTGGTCAGCTCTCCTCTAGGTCTAGTCGGGGAACACATCTGGTCAGCTCTCCTCTAGGTCTAGTCAGGGAACACATCTGGTCAGCTCTCCTCTAGGTCTAGTCGGGGAACACATCTGGTCAGCTCTCCTCTAGGTCTAGTCGGAGAACACATCTGGTCAGCTCTCCTCTAGGTCTAGTCAGGGAACACATCTGGTCAGCTCTCCTCTAGGTCTAGTCGGAGAACACATCTGATCAGCTCTCCTCTAGGTCTAGTCGGAGAACACATCTGGTCAGCTCTCCTCTAGGTCTAGTCGGAGAACACATCTGGTCAGCTCTCCTCTAGGTCTAGTCGGGGAACACATCTGGTCAGCTCTCCTCTAGGTCTAGTCAGGGAACACATCTGGTCAGCTCTCCTCTAGGTCTAGTCGGGGAACACATCTGGTCAGCTCTCCTTTAGGTCTAGTCGGGGAACACATCTGGTCAGCTCTCCTCTAGGTCTAGTAGGGGGACACATCTGGTCAGCTCTCCTCTAGGTCTAGTAGGGGGACACATCTGGTCAGCTCTCCTCTAGGTCTAGTCAGGGAACACATCTGGTCAGCTCTCCTCTAGGTCTAGTCAGAGAACACATCTGGTCAGCTCTCCTCTAGGTCTAGTCAGAGAACACATCTGGTCAGCTCTCCTCTAGGTCTAGTCAGAACACATCTGGTCAGCTCTCCTCTAGGTCTAGTCAGAGAACACATCTGGTCAGCTCTCCTCTAGGTCTAGTCAGAACACATCTGGTCAGCTCTCCTCTAGGTCTAGTCGGGGAACACATCTGGTCAGCTCTCCTCTAGGTCTAGTCGGGGAACACATCTGGTCAGCTCTCCTCTAGGTCTAGTCAGGGAACACATCTGGTCAGCTCTCCTCTAGGTCTAGTCAGAGAACACATCTGGTCAGCTCTCCTCTAGGTCTAGTCAGGGAACACATCTGGTCAGCTCTCCTCTAGGTCTAGTCGGGGAACACATCTGGTCAGCTCTCCTTTAGGTCTAGTCAGGGAACACATCTGGTCAGCTCTCCTCTAGGTCTAGTCAGAGAACACATCTGGTCAGCTCTCCTCTAGGTCTAGTCAGAGAACACATCTGGTCAGCTCTCCTCTAGGTCTAGTCAGAGAACACATCTGGTCAGCTCTCCTCTGGGTCTAGTCGGGGAACACATCTGGTCAGCTCTCCTCTAGGTCTAGTCAGAGAACACATCTGGTCAGCTCTCCTCTAGGTCTAGTCGGGGAACACGTCTGGTCAACTCTCCTCTAGGTCTAGTCAGGGAACACATCTGGTCAGCTCTCCTCTAGGTCTAGTCGGGGAACACATCTGGTCAGCTCTCCTCTAGGTCTAGTCGGGGAACACATCTGGTCAGCTCTCCTCTAGGTCTAGTCAGAGAACACATCTGGTCAGCTCTCCTCTAGGTCTAGTCGGGGAACACATCTGGTCAGCTCTCCTCTAGGTCTAGTCAGAACACATCTGGTCAGCTCTCCTCTAGGTCTAGTCAGAACACATCTGGTCAGCTCTCCTCTAGGTCTAGTCGGAGAACACATCTGGTCAGCTCTCCTCTAGGTCTAGTCGGGGAACACATCTGGTCAGCTCTCCTCTAGGTCTAGTCAGAACACATCTGGTCAGCTCTCCTCTAGGTCTAGTCGGGGAACACGTCTGGTCAGCTCTCCTCTAGGTCTAGTCAGAACACATCTGGTCAGCTCTCCTCTAGGTCTAGTCGGGGAACACATCTGGTCAGCTCTCCTCTAGGTCTAGTCGGGGAACACATCTGGTCAGCTCTCCTCTAGGTCTAGTCAGAACACATCTGGTCAGCTCTCCTCTAGGTCTAGTCAGAACACATCTGGTCAGCTCTCCTCTAGGTCTAGTCGGAGAACACATCTGGTCAGCTCTCCTCTAGGTCTAGTCGGGGAACACATCTGGTCAGCTCTCCTCTAGGTCTAGTCAGAACACATCTGGTCAGCTCTCCTCTAGGTCTAGTCGGGGAACACGTCTGGTCAGCTCTCCTCTAGGTCTAGTCAGAACACATCTGGTCAGCTCTCCTCTAGGTCTAGTCGGGGAACACATCTGGTCAGCTCTCCTCTAGGTCTAGTCGGGGAACACATCTGGTCAGCTCTCCTCTAGGTCTAGTCAGAACACATCTGGTCAGCTCTCCTCTAGGTCTAGTCAGAACACATCTGGTCAGCTCTCCTCTAGGTCTAGTCGGGGAACACATCTGGTCAGCTCTCCTCTAGGTCTAGTCAGGGAACACATCTGGTCAGCTCTCCTCTAGGTCTAGTCGGAGAACACATCTGGTCAGCTCTCCTCTAGGTCTAGTCGGGGAACACATCTGGTCAGCTCTCCTCTAGGTCTAGTCAGAACACATCTGGTCAGCTCTCCTCTAGGTCTAGTCGGGGAACACGTCTGGTCAGCTCTCCTCTAGGTCTAGTCAGAACACATCTGGTCAGCTCTCCTCTAGGTCTAGTCGGGGAACACATCTGGTCAGCTCTCCTCTAGGTCTAGTCGGGGAACACATCTGGTCAGCTCTCCTCTAGGTCTAGTCAGAACACATCTGGTCAGCTCTCCTCTAGGTCTAGTCAGAGAACACATCTGGTCAGCTCTCCTCTAGGTCTAGTCGGGGAACACATCTGGTCAGCTCTCCTCTAGGTCTAGTCAGAACACATCTGGTCAGCTCTCCTCTAGGTCTAGTCAGAGAACACATCTGGTCAGCTCTCCTCTAGGTCTAGTCAGAACACATCTGGTCAGCTCTCCTCTAGGTCTAGTCAGAACACATCTGGTCAGCTCTCCTCTAGGTCTAGTCAGAACACATCTGGTCAGCTCTCCTCTAGGTCTAGTCAGAACACATCTGGTCAGCTCTCCTCTAGGTCTAGTCAGAACACATCTGGTCAGCTCTCCTCTAGGTCTAGTCGGGGAACACATCTGGTCAGCTCTCCTCTAGGTCTAGTCAGGGAACACATCTGGTCAGCTCTCCTCTAGGTCTAGTCAGAGAACACATCTGGTCAGCTCTCCTCTAGGTCTAGTCAGAGAACACATCTGGTCAGCTCTCCTCTAGGTCTAGTAGGGGAACACATCTGGTCAGCTCTCCTCTAGGTCTAGTCAGAACACATCTGGTCAGCTCTCCTCTAGGTCTAGTCAGAGAACACATCTGGTCAGCTCTCCTCTAGGTCTAGTCAGGGAACACATCTGGTCAGCTCTCCTCTAGGTCTAGTCAGAACACATCTGGTCAGCTCTCCTCTAGGTCTAGTCAGAGAACACATCTGGTCAGCTCTCCTCTAGGTCTAGTCAGAACACATCTGGTCAGCTCTCCTCTAGGTCTAGTCAGAACACATCTGGTCAGCTCTCCTCTAGGTCTAGTCAGAGAACACATCTGGTCAGCTCTCCTCTAGGTCTAGTCAGAACACATCTGGTCAGCTCTCCTCTAGGTCTAGTCAGAACACATCTGGTCAGCTCTCCTCTAGGTCTAGTCAGAACACATCTGGTCAGCTCTCCTCTAGGTCTAGTCAGAACACATCTGGTCAGCTCTCCTCTAGGTCTAGTCAGAACACATCTGGTCAGCTCTCCTCTAGGTCTAGTCAGAACACATCTGGTCAGCTCTCCTCTAGGTCTAGTCAGAGAACACATCTGGTCAGCTCTCCTTTAGGTCTAGTCAGGGAACACATCTGGTCAGCTCTCCTCTAGGTCTAGTCAGGGAACACATCTGGTCAGCTCTCCTCTAGGTCTAGTCAGAGAACACATCTGGTCAGCTCTCCTCTAGGTCTAGTCAGAGAACACATCTGGTCAGCTCTCCTCTAGGTCTAGTCGGGGAACACATCTGGTCAGCTCTCCTCTAGGTCTAGTCAGAACACATCTGGTCAGCTCTCCTCTAGGTCTAGTCGGGGAACACATCTAGTCAGCTCTCCTCTAGGTCTAGTAGGGGGACACATCTGGTCAGCTCTCCTCTAGGTCTAGTCAGAACACATCTGGTCAGCTCTCCTCTAGGTCTAGTCAGAGAACACATCTGGTCAGCTCTCCTCTAGGTCTAGTCAGAGAACACATCTGGTCAGCTCTCCTCTAGGTCTAGTCGGGGAACACATCTGGTCAGCTCTCCTCTAGGTCTAGTCGGGGAACACATCTGGTCAGCTCTCCTCTAGGTCTAGTCAGGGAACACATCTGGTCAGCTCTCCTCTAGGTCTAGTCAGGGAACACATCTGGTCAGCTCTCCTCTAGGTCTAGTCAGAGAACACATCTGGTCAGCTCTCCTCTAGGTCTAGTCAGAGAACACATCTGGTCAGCTCTCCTCTAGGTCTAGTCGGGGAACACATCTGGTCAGCTCTCCTCTAGGTCTAGTCAGGGAACACATCTGGTCAGCTCTCCTCTAGGTCTAATCGGGGAACACATCTGGTCAGCTCTCCTCTAGGTCTAGTCAGAACACATCTGGTCAGCTCTCCTCTAGGTCTAGTCAGAACACATCTGGTCAGCTCTCCTCTAGGTCTAGTCGGGGAACACGTCTGGTCAGCTCTCCTCTAGGTCTAGTCAGAACACATCTGGTCAGCTCTCCTCTAGGTCTAGTCGGGGAACACATCTGGTCAGCTCTCCTCTAGGTCTAGTCGGGGAACACATCTGGTCAGCTCTCCTCTAGGTCTAGTCAGAACACATCTGGTCAGCTCTCCTCTAGGTCTAGTCAGAACACATCTGGTCAGCTCTCCTCTAGGTCTAGTCGGAGAACACATCTGGTCAGCTCTCCTCTAGGTCTAGTCGGGGAACACATCTGGTCAGCTCTCCTCTAGGTCTAGTCAGAACACATCTGGTCAGCTCTCCTCTAGGTCTAGTCGCGGAACACGTCTGGTCAGCTCTCCTCTAGGTCTAGTCAGAACACATCTGGTCAGCTCTCCTCTAGGTCTAGTCGGGGAACACATCTGGTCAGCTCTCCTCTAGGTCTAGTCGGGGAACACATCTGGTCAGCTCTCCTCTAGGTCTAGTCAGAACACATCTGGTCAGCTCTCCTCTAGGTCTAGTCAGAACACATCTGGTCAGCTCTCCTCTAGGTCTAGTCGGGGAACACATCTGGTCAGCTCTCCTCTAGGTCTAGTCAGGGAACACATCTGGTCAGCTCTCCTCTAGGTCTAGTCGGAGAACACATCTGGTCAGCTCTCCTCTAGGTCTAGTCGGGGAACACATCTGGTCAGCTCTCCTCTAGGTCTAGTCAGAACACATCTGGTCAGCTCTCCTCTAGGTCTAGTCGGGGAACACGTCTGGTCAGCTCTCCTCTAGGTCTAGTCAGAACACATCTGGTCAGCTCTCCTCTAGGTCTAGTCGGGGAACACATCTGGTCAGCTCTCCTCTAGGTCTAGTCGGGGAACACATCTGGTCAGCTCTCCTCTAGGTCTAGTCAGAACACATCTGGTCAGCTCTCCTCTAGGTCTAGTCAGAGAACACATCTGGTCAGCTCTCCTCTAGGTCTAGTCGGGGAACACATCTGGTCAGCTCTCCTCTAGGTCTAGTCAGAACACATCTGGTCAGCTCTCCTCTAGGTCTAGTCAGAGAACACATCTGGTCAGCTCTCCTCTAGGTCTAGTCAGAACACATCTGGTCAGCTCTCCTCTAGGTCTAGTCAGAACACATCTGGTCAGCTCTCCTCTAGGTCTAGTCAGAACACATCTGGTCAGCTCTCCTCTAGGTCTAGTCAGAACACATCTGGTCAGCTCTCCTCTAGGTCTAGTCAGAACACATCTGGTCAGCTCTCCTCTAGGTCTAGTCGGGGAACACATCTGGTCAGCTCTCCTCTAGGTCTAGTCAGGGAACACATCTGGTCAGCTCTCCTCTAGGTCTAGTCAGAGAACACATCTGGTCAGCTCTCCTCTAGGTCTAGTCAGAGAACACATCTGGTCAGCTCTCCTCTAGGTCTAGTAGGGGAACACATCTGGTCAGCTCTCCTCTAGGTCTAGTCAGAACACATCTGGTCAGCTCTCCTCTAGGTCTAGTCAGAGAACACATCTGGTCAGCTCTCCTCTAGGTCTAGTCAGGGAACACATCTGGTCAGCTCTCCTCTAGGTCTAGTCAGAACACATCTGGTCAGCTCTCCTCTAGGTCTAGTCAGAGAACACATCTGGTCAGCTCTCCTCTAGGTCTAGTCAGAACACATCTGGTCAGCTCTCCTCTAGGTCTAGTCAGAACACATCTGGTCAGCTCTCCTCTAGGTCTAGTCAGAGAACACATCTGGTCAGCTCTCCTCTAGGTCTAGTCAGAACACATCTGGTCAGCTCTCCTCTAGGTCTAGTCAGAACACATCTGGTCAGCTCTCCTCTAGGTCTAGTCAGAACACATCTGGTCAGCTCTCCTCTAGGTCTAGTCAGAACACATCTGGTCAGCTCTCCTCTAGGTCTAGTCAGAACACATCTGGTCAGCTCTCCTCTAGGTCTAGTCAGAACACATCTGGTCAGCTCTCCTCTAGGTCTAGTCAGAACACATCTGGTCAGCTCTCCTCTAGGTCTAGTCAGAACACATCTGGTCAGCTCTCCTCTAGGTCTAGTCAGAACACATCTGGTCAGCTCTCCTCTAGGTCTAGTCAGAACACATCTGGTCAGCTCTCCTCTAGGTCTAGTCAGGGAACACATCTGGTCAGCTCTCCTCTAGGTCTAGTCGGGGAACACATCTGGTCAGCTCTCCTCTAGGTCTAGTCAGAACACATCTGGTCAGCTCTCCTCTAGGTCTAGTCAGAACACATCTGGTCAGCTCTCCTCTAGGTCTAGTCAGAACACATCTGGTCAGCTCTCCTCTAGGTCTAGTCAGAACACATCTGGTCAGCTCTCCTCTAGGTCTAGTCAGAACACATCTGGTCAGCTCTCCTCTAGGTCTAGTCAGAGAACACATCTGGTCAGCTCTCCTCTAGGTCTAGTCAGAACACATCTGGTCAGCTCTCCTCTAGGTCTAGTCAGGGAACACATCTGGTCAGCTCTCCTCTAGGTCTAGTCAGAGAACACATCTGGTCAGCTCTCCTCTAGGTCTAGTCAGGGAACACATCTGGTCAGCTCTCCTCTAGGTCTAGTCAGAGAACACATCTGGTCAGCTCTCCTCTAGGTCTAGTCAGGGAACACATCTGGTCAGCTCTCCTCTAGGTCTAGTCAGAGAACACATCTGGTCAGCTCTCCTCTAGGTCTAGTCAGGGAACACATCTGGTCAGCTCTCCTCTAGGTCTAGTCGGGGAACACATCTGGTCAGCTCTCCTCTAGGTCTAGTCAGAACACATCTGGTCAGCTCTCCTCTAGGTCTAGTCAGGGAACACATCTGGTCAGCTCTCCTCTAGGTCTAGTCAGAGAACACATCTGGTCAGCTCTCCTCTAGGTCTAGTCAGAACACATCTGGTCAGCTCTCCTCTAGGTCTAGTCAGAGAACACATCTGGTCAGCTCTCCTCTAGGTCTAGTCAGGGAACACATCTGGTCAGCTCTCCTCTAGGTCTAGTCGGGGAACACATCTGGTCAGCTCTCCTCTAGGTCTAGTCGGGGAACACATCTGGTCAGCTCTCCTCTAGGTCTAGTCGGGGAACACATCTGGTCAGCTCTCCTCTAGGTCTAGTCGGGGAACACATCTGGTCAGCTCTCCTCTAGGTCTAGTCAGGGAACACGTCTGGTCAGCTCTCCTCTAGGTCTAGTCAGAGAACACATCTGGTCAGCTCTCCTCTAGGTCTAGTCAGGGAACACATCTGGTCAGCCCTCCTCTAGGTCTAGTCAGGGAACACATCTGGTCAGCTCTCCTCTAGGTCTAGTCAGGGAACACATCTGGTCAGCTCTCCTCTAGGTCTAGTCAGGGAACACATCTGGTCAGCTCTCCTCTAGGTCTAGTCAGAACACATCTGGTCAGCTCTCCTCTAGGTCTAGTCAGAACACATCTGGTCAGCTCTCCTCTAGGTCTAGTCAGGGAACACATCTGGTCAGCTCTCCTCTAGGTCTAGTCAGAACACATCTGGTCAGCTCTCCTCTAGGTCTAGTCGGGGAACACATCTGGTCAGCTCTCCTCTAGGTCTAGTCAGAACACATCTGGTCAGCTCTCCTCTAGGTCTAGTCAGGGAACACATCTGGTCAGCTCTCCTCTAGGTCTAGTCAGAACACATCTGGTCAGCTCTCCTCTAGGTCTAGTCAGAACACATCTGGTCAGCTCTCCTCTAGGTCTAGTCAGAACACATCTGGTCAGCTCTCCTCTAGGTCTAGTCAGGGAACACATCTGGTCAGCTCTCCTCTAGGTCTAGTCAGGGAACACATCTGGTCAGCTCTCCTCTAGGTCTAGTCAGAACACATCTGGTCAGCTCTCCTCTAGGTCTAGTCAGAACACATCTGGTCAGCTCTCCTCTAGGTCTAGTCAGGGAACACATCTGGTCAGCTCTCCTCTAGGTCTAGTCAGGGAACACATCTGGTCAGCTCTCCTCTAGGTCTAGTCAGAACACATCTGGTCAGCTCTCCTCTAGGTCTAGTCAGAACACATCTGGTCAGCTCTCCTCTAGGTCTAGTCAGAACACATCTGGTCAGCTCTCCTCTAGGTCTAGTCAGAGAACACATCTGGTCAGCTCTCCTCTAGGTCTAGTCAGAACACATCTGGTCAGCTCTCCTCTAGGTCTAGTCAGGGAACACATCTGGTCAGCTCTCCTCTAGGTCTAGTCGGAGAACACATCTGGTCAGCTCTCCTCTAGGTCTAGTCAGAACACATCTGGTCAGCTCTCCTCTAGGTCTAGTCAGAACACATCTGGTCAGCTCTCCTCTAGGTCTAGTCAGGGAACACATCTGGTCAGCTCTCCTCTAGGTCTAGTCAGGGAACACATCTGGTCAGCTCTCCTCTAGGTCTAGTCGGGGAACACATCTCGTCAGCTCTCCTCTAGGTCTAGTCAGGGAACACATCTGGTCAGCTCTCCTCTAGGTCTAGTCAGAACACATCTGGTCAGCTCTCCTCTAGGTCTAGTCAGAACACATCTGGTCAGCTCTCCTCTAGGTCTAGTCAGGGAACACATCTGGTCAGCTCTCCTCTAGGTCTAGTCAGGGAACACATCTGGTCAGCTCTCCTCTAGGTCTAGTCAGAACACATCTGGTCAGCTCTCCTCTAGGTCTAGTCAGAACACATCTGGTCAGCTCTCCTCTAGGTCTAGTCGGGGAACACATCTGGTCAGCTCTCCTCTAGGTCTAGTCAGGGAACACATCTGGTCAGCTCTCCTCTAGGTCTAGTCAGAACACATCTGGTCAGCTCTCCTCTAGGTCTAGTCAGAACACATCTGGTCAGCTCTCCTCTAGGTCTAGTCAGAACACATCTGGTCAGCTCTCCTCTAGGTCTAGTCAGAACACATCTAGCATTAAATTAATAATACAATTTTACGTTTATGTTGAAAGCAGTATCTTTGTGTGGCGTTGCTTATTGAAGCGTAGTATGTCTTGTCCTCACTGTAAGCAGACAGTGAGATAGACAGTGAGATTTCAATAGAAAGCTCATTTTTGTGTGTTTGAAGCATAGGAGGTATGTGATGTGCTGGCCTAAGCTGTCAGATAACACCAAAGACACATCCCAAACCAGTACTTCAAAGCCAAGTGTTCAAACCTGTTTCTATCTGCATAAAGAAGCGTTGCTTCAGAGAAACTATTCCTGAGCGCACTGGGCCTCCCTCAACAACATCTGTTGATTTCCTCTGAGGTTTCACCTTGCTGCTCTTTCCACATCAAGTGATTGAAGTGTGTGTTTAGGTCCTCAGATCATGCATAGTTAAGTGACCCAGCATGGAAGCCTTTCAAGAAACAACCTCCTTATTTCACATTAGAAAGGTCTGTGAAGTGGGACTCTCCACTGCAGTAATGGTTAGCCGCTCAACAAGTGTCAAGCAGATGCCAACCACACACACACACACACACACACACACAGAGCGAGATGTTTATTTTCCTTCCACAATCTGGTCTAGCCATCTCTTCCATTGTACACTTACACTGGCTCCCTCTACCCTTTTTACATATCACCTGTCGTCCCATATAGCCTACTGTGTTTGTGTAGCAAAGTGAAATTGGACTAAATTCCACCTCCATGGCCTTCTCACTGTAGAGGAGGAGGAAGATGAGGCATATGAATGGCGTTGACTTTGGCAGAGCTACCAGCTTAGCTCACTTCCATGGACTGGTTAAAAGGCAGAAAGGCATGGCTGGCATCCAACTTCTATAGGGCCTATTCATCATCGTCTGGAATGTGGCACCAGACTAGGGCCCTATTCCCTTTAAAGTGCACTACCAGGGAGCCATTTGGGACACTGCTTTGAGGTCGAGCATACCCCTCATAACCTGGAAAGCTGGGAGCATGTTTTGATTCATTAGCAACCCTTTAAGCTCCAGAGCCACACTGTGTGGCCTCTCCTCCTCCTCCTCAGCCCCCAGGCTCTAATCAGAGCGGGGCTGTGGCCCCTGTCTCCGTGTCCCGGCTGGATCCCCTCCCTGTCTTTCCGGTATGCAGTATCTCTCTGATCCACAGCCCAGAGATCAGACCCTGCACTCCTACCAGTCGCCGACTCCATGCTCAAAGCAATAGGCTCAACAACAGGACCCAAACCCACAGCCACCCACACCTCCAGTGGTCAAGAGCAACTTCCTCCCTGTTTGGGTAATGGGTTTAAGGGTCACACAGGAAGTATGTGAAAGTACAGCGTGCTCTATGAAATGCGTTGTTAGGAGTTGGAACATGGCACTTCCTGCTTTGGACTGATTGGCTCCTCCTGTTATGAACAACTTGATTCCGTACACTTTCAGTGTAGCCTACCTATGAATCTAAACCGCTCATGGTAACTAGGGAGTTGAGGTTGGAAATACAGTCACTATGTTGCCTGCCCATCTCTGTTACTATAGAACTAACAATACAGCCTTAATCAGCACTGCATTGTGTTATCACAGTCATGTATGTACGTGTGTGAATGGGTAGGGCTCTTGACTAACATACATATGATATCGGGCGGCAGGATAGCCTAGTGGTTAGAGTGTTGGACTAGTAACCGGAAGTTCAAATCCCCGAGCTGACAAGGTACAAATCTGTCGTTCTGCCCCTGAACAGGCAACCCACTGTTCCTAGGCCGTCATTGAAAATAAGAATTTGTTCTTAACTGACTTTCCTAGTTAAATAAAGGTAAAATAAAAATATCATAGCCATTAGAGGTTTCATGCGATGTCATTATCATGGCCTCTGCCTTCCTTACAGAGCCTGGCTCTAGTCCACAACCAGCAACATTGTGATTGGCTAAAAATAGCCAGGAAGTGAAAATGCCTAGCAGTACAGTAGCAACTGTTAATGGGGTTGGGTTGGGTGGAGGACTGAGGATGTGTCACAAATGGCACCCTGTTCCCTACTTGGCCCTATGGGTCTTGGTGTAAAGTAGTGCACTGGATAGGGTGCCATTTGGGATGCATCCTGACTGTAACCTGGCTTAGATGTCCTCATCTGACCCCCCCACCCCAACCTTCACATTCCTGCCCAGCCAAACTCAGCTGTGGTTCGTCTTCAACTCCAGCACGCACCCACTCACTCCCCCAGGCCTGTTAGCTTCCTGTATCGGCCTGGCGTATCGAGCCCTAGAATCCAGATAATTAATAATCTAGTTTAAATTGGACTAAATCTATATTTGACCTAAACTCAACCTTGTGTCCTGATGACTTTCTGCTTGGTCTAATGAGCGTTAGTGAATGAATGAATGCCATTTTATTTTAGAAGATTAGTGATAGTTCACCTCACTGTTCACACAGGACAGGAGCCAGTAGGAGAGAGAAGATTAGTGGTAGTTCACCTCACTGTTCACACAGGACAGGAGCCAGTAGGAGAGAGAAGATTAGTGATAGTTCACCTCACTGTTCACACAGCACAGGAGCCAGTAGGAGAGAGAAGATTAGTGATAGTTCACCTCACTGTTCACACAGGACAGGAGCCAGTAGGAGAGAGAAGATTAGTGGTAGTTCACCTCACTGTTCACACAGGACAGGAGCCAGTAGGAGAGAGAAGATTAGTGATAGTTCACCTCACTGTTCACACAGGACAGGAGCCAGTAGGAGAGAGAAGATTAGTGGTAGTTCACCTCACTGTCCACACAGCACAGGAGCCAGTAGGAGAGAGAAGATTAGTGATAGTTCACCTCACTGTTCACACAGGACAGGAGCCAATAGGAGAGAGAAGATTAGTGGTAGTTCACCTCACTGTTCACACAGGACAGGAGCCAGTAGGAGAGAGAAGATTAGTGATAGTTCACCTCACTGTTCACACAGGACAGGAGCCAGTAGGAGAGAGAAGATTAGTGGTAGTTCACCTCACTGTTCACACAGGACAGGAGCCAGTAGGAGAGAGAAGATTAGTGATAGTTCACCTCACTGTTCACACAGGACAGGAGCCAGTAGGAGAGAGAAGATTAGTGGTAGTTCACCTCACTGTTCACACAGGACAGGAGCCAGTAGGAGAGAGAAGATTAGTGGTAGTTCACCTCACTGTTCACACAGGACAGGAGCCAGTAGGAGAGAGAAGATTAGTGGTAGTTCACCTCACTGTCCACACAGGACAGGAGCCAGTAGGAGAGAGAAGATTAGTGATAGTTCACCTCACTGTTCACACAGGACAGGAGCCAGTAGGAGAGAGAAGATTAGTGGTAGTTCACCTCACTGTTCACACAGGACAGGAGCCAGTAGGAGAGAGAAGATTAGTGGTAGTTCACCTCACTGTTCACACAGCACAGGAGCCAGTAGGAGAGAGAAGATTAGTGATAGTTCACCTCACTGTTCACACAGGACAGGAGCCAGTAGGAGAGAGAAGATTAGTGGTAGTTCACCTCACTGTTCACACAGGACAGGAGCCAGTAGGAGAGAGAAGATTAGTGGTAGTTCACCTCACTGTCCACACAGGACAGGAGCCAGTAGGAGAGAGAAGATTAGTGATAGTTCACCTCACTGTTCACACAGGACAGGAGCCAGTAGGAGAGAGAAGATTAGTGGTAGTTCACCTCACTGTTCACACAGGACAGGAGCCAGTAGGAGAGAGAAGATTAGTGGTAGTTCACCTCACTGTTCACACAGGACAGGAGCCAGTAGGAGAGAGAGATGATTACACAGATCCACAAAGAATTCAATAGAAATAAATGTTTTTGATAAACTCCCATATCTACTGGGTGAAATACCACAGTGTGACATCACAGCAGCAAGATTTGTCATCTGTTTCCACAAGAAAAGGGCAACCAGTGAAGAACAAACACCATTGTAAATACAACCCATATTTATGTTTATTTATTTTCCCGGTACTATAACTATTTTCACATAATAAGACATTTTATGTCTATTATTTTGGAACTTTTGTGAGTGTAATGTTTACTGTATATTTATTTGTTTATTCAACTTTTCTTTATTATCTATTTCACTTGCTTTGGCAACGTTGACATATGTTTCCCATGTCAATAAAGCCCTTGAATTGAATTGAGAGAGAGACATAAAAAGAGATAAGAGAGCGAGTAGGGGAGAAAGGGAAAATAGAGTGACAGGTCTGTTTCCTAAAGGCCTTGACAGTGACTCACCTCTTATAGCTGCAGACTCAGAGGCCCTGGGAAAAGGACTGTAGCTGGAAGCTAAACTACTCTGGACGGCACAGCCCCGTGCTGTCTGAGACGGCTCACAGTGTGCAGTGGAGCGCTGTCAGGGTGTGGTAACCAAGGGCTAGTGAGTGGACCATGTTGGAATGTCCATAATGATCTTGACTGCATGTGTTCTCTGCTCCCATGTTGGTCTGTAGAAGGTCACAATTCTAAACAGGCCACTTTTCCACTTTTCTCTCTCCTTCTGCATGTTTATGATGAGAACCTTTTCCAGGTGTCACCCTGGGGCCATGGGGTGGACTGTTTTTCATCTTAATGACAGTTCAACAGTGTCTTCTCTTGGTGTTTTCCCTCCGTTATTTAAATCTTTCCTTGTCAGTGCATGTTTCCATTTGTGATTTATCGCGACGGGAAAGATTACAGATTTAAGGCCTTCTTTTATTCATCTCTTGTAATCCAAATGTTGATGTTGGATTGAATTCATTTTAGATAAACTAGACAAATCCTCCTCTGATCAAATCATTAGACTGTGCACTAGGGCTGACCTTGTATGACATCCGCAGTGTATTTGCTGTATGGTCTGTGTGAGCCATTGAAGACTAGGTGTGGGGTCAGCAGTTCTCATCAAGGTTTTAACACCTCTCCTCTCATTGTTCCCCTCACACCTGTTACAAGCCCTAGAGCCTCAACTCCTCTACTTTACTGGGTTTTTATTGGCTCCGGGGCCAGGCTAGCCAATAAGAAGGCGTGTGTGCTGACAGGAGACCTGTGTCTACGTGTTAACACAATGAAGTGTGTGTTCACACCAGAGTGTTCTCTTCTCCCTTCGCAGGGCTATTGAACGAGCATGTAGATGTGAGCTAGCTCTGGGCTCATCAGGAAATAGTTTCTAAAACCAGACCCATTTTCCAAGGAAGTACTGATGTTCCTAATCTCTGAAGAGCTAGTACTGTTCATTTGTTCCAGCTCTGTAGTTGATGTTCACTACTTGTTGATCATGTTGTATTGTGATTGTTGTATTAGATTGCACTGACTGAAATTCCTTGTGATAAGAGCATCTGCTGAATGACCAAAATGAAGTATTATTGGCTCCTGTTTCTGATGTTGTGTTGTTTTCCAGGTGTACCGGCAGGACTGTGAGACGTTTGGCATGGTAGTGAAGATGCTGGTTGCTAAGGACGCCAATCTGGAGAAGCAGCTGCAGACTCCACTCCGAGAGAACCTGGGAGAGATCAGGGAGCGTTGCCTTGACGACCTCAAGCACTTCATCACCGATCTGGATCAGGTGATTGAGGTCGTACGGCAACCGGAACCCTCCACCTGAGACAGACAGCCAATCGCGTCCCATCTTACTGTAAGGGAGCCAAACAGGTCCAGTCTTTTTTTTGGGCCTCCGGCATACAGTGAGGGCAGGACTCCCAGGGGTCTGCCATGTGTTAAGACTGTGGATATCTTGAGCAGTATTGGCCCCATGTTTTCCCATCTTTCTGGGTTTCAGGCCAGACGTGCACCAGGTGACCCATATGTACTGATAATGTCCAGCAGTAATTAGTCAAAGTTGTAAAAAACAGTGTTCAAAGTTCTGTTCAGCTACTTCCTCACCACCCGATCAGGGTATTGGTTCTACAATGTCCTTAACAAGTAGAACTGGTATGTCAATTTAGGCTAATAGTTCATCTGGGATTTACTGATTTTAAAACTGTTGTTAACCAGTGTAACCATAGGGACTGGTCATCAGTGTTTTTTACTGAACTGGTAATCTAATGATGATGTGTGACATGTTATAGGTCAGTATCCACTGGTACCACAAACAATGCTCTGCTACTACAGTATCAGTCAAAGGTTTGGACACACCTACTCATTCAAGGGTTTTTCTTTATTTTTACAATTTTCTACATTGTAGAATAATAGTGAAGACATCAACACTATGAAATAACACATATGGAATCATGTAGCAACCAAGAAAGTGTTAAACAAATAAAAATATATTTTATATTTGAGAATCTTCAAAGTAGCCACCCTTTGCCTTGATGACAGCTTTGCACACTCTTGGTATTCTCTCAACCAGCTTCACCTGGAATGCTTTTCCAAAAGTCTTTAAGGAGTTCCCACATATGCTGAGCACTTGTTGGCTGCTTTTCCTTCACTCTGCGTTCGTACTCATCCCAAACCATCTCAATTGGGTAGAGGTCGGCTGATTGTGGAGGCCAGGTCATCTGATGCATCACTCCTTCTTGGTCAGATAGTCTTTACAGAGCCTGGAGGTGTGTTGGGTCATTGTCCTGTTGAAAAACAAATGATAGTCCCACTAAGTTCAAACCAGAGGATGGCATTCGTAGCAGAATGCGATGGTAGCCATGCTGGTTAAGTGTGCCTTGAATTCTAAAATCGCAGACAGTGTCACCAACAAAGCACCATCACACCACCTCCTCCATGCTTCACGGTGGGAACCACACATGTGGAGATCATCCGTTCATCTACTCTGCGTCTCACAACGACACGGCAGTTGGAGCCAAAAATCTCACATTTGGACTCATCAGACCAAAGGACAGATTTCCACCAGTCTAATGTCCATTGCTTGTGTTTTTTGGCTCAAGCAAGTCTCTTCTTCTTATTGGTGTCTTTTAGTAGTGGTTTCTTTGCAGCAATTCTACCATAAAGGCCTGATTTCACGCAGTTGATGTTGATGTGTCTGATTCTTGAAGCATTTATTTGGGCTGCTATTTCTGAGACTGGTAACTAATGAATTTATCCTCTGCAGCAGAGGTACCTCTGGGTCTTCCTTTCCTGTGGTGGTCCTCATGAGAGCCAGTTTCATCATAGTGCTTGATGGTTTTTGCGACTGCACTTGAAGAAACTTTTTAAAAGTTCTTGACGTTTTCCGGATTGACTGACCTTCATGTCTTAAAGTCGTTTCTCTTTGCTTATTTGAGCTCTTCTTGCCATACTATGGACTTGGTATTTTACCAAATAGGGCTATCTTCTGTATACCACCCCTACCTTGTCACAACACAAATGATTGGCTCAAACGCATTAAGGAAAGAAATTATACAAATGTACTTCTAACAAAGGCACATCTGTTAATTGAAATGCATTCCAGGTGACTACCTCGTGAAGCTGGTTGAGGGAATGCCAAGAGAGTGCAAAGCTGTCAGAATTGCAAATATAAAATATATTTTTTAACACTTTTTTGGTTACTACATGATTCCATATGTGTTATTTCATAGTTTTGATGCCTTCGCTATTATTCTACAATGTAGAAAATGGCAAAAATAAAGAAAATCCCAGGAATGAGTAGGTGTGTCCAAACTTTTGACTGGTATTGTATGAGTCCAGTTCTTGTTTTATGAACTCTTCCTGCTAGGTACATTTGATTTGAGATTGCTGAAGCAAGACTTTTGGTGCTACTGCCTGGGAGTAGGATTGTGCTACTTGTGTAAAGTCTTGTATGGTCTGAGAATATTCATGTTCTCGCTTTTCTTTTGTATGGAAAATGTGTTCATCTGACTATGTTCTACTTCAGCCAGTATGGCACTGGCCTGCTAAGTGTGATTTACATTTTGTGTTTCCTGGCAGAGTGTTGTATTCACCACCAGTGCTAATTTTCTCTGGCTGGGAGAAGAAGAAAAACACTTTCTAAACGTCAGATGCTCAACTCAACTTTCTATATGTGGAACTGACACGTCTTTGATGATTTGTGGTTTAAAACGATTTTTGAGTGTAACAATAATAAAGATGGTTTTTATTATGTAAACGGTCTAGTAGACGGTGTAGTATCTACCATTCACGTATCAGGTTTGGTGCCATCCGATGATACTGTGTGGGTCAGTGTTTGGTTTAGGTGCACTGCTGAAACACCAAGTTATTTGCATTATATATTTGAATATTTACTATGTCTAAAAACGCTATCAAATCAGTTATTCTAGTACATACAAAAAACTGAAACATTTTCTGAAACGTTTGGTAAGAATATTTATTAAAAGCTTCTTTACATCACATAACAGTTAAGTATTCATAGTACAATGACTTGCGCTGTATAAAGGGCATGTATGGAGAAGAGCACTGTAATGTAACTGAATCTGGACAGGTTGGTTTTACGTTGTATTTTACACCCTGAGGGACAAGCGTGTTAGAGAATTAACATTGGAATACAGCGAAGACTCAGGGTATCACTTTGAAGTTGAGATGTTTAAGAGCAACTTCATGTAAATTGTTACCAGAAACCAGATATTATGGCATTTTGATTTGAGTAAGCAGATGGTTTGTATTCTGGCAATAGTTGGTTTGTTTTTTGTAAAGCCTTGATTGGTTGACAAGTGATGCGTGCAAAATAGCTCTGCTTGTTACTACGACAACAGCTTGTCCCGCCTCCCTACGCCAACTTTGTTTACATCAAAACCAGAAAAATCTTAGTTAAAACTCAGGGATATAAAAATACCAGTATTAACATTTTAACTTAATATACACATTCATATTTTGTACTATTAAATAATTATGTTGGTTAGTCCCTAGAAGTCTACTTTACTAACTATTCCTTTCCCTGTCAGCAATAACAATAGTGCATAATTGCCATTTAATGCACACAATGGTGTTGCTGGAATACTTTCAATGGTTTATCATACAATGTAAAAACAAAAAAAGTGTTTTTTGATGGATTTTATAAAAAGAAAAGGAGAAAATGTCTTTTTTTTTTTTTAGGTCTTCTGGCATGGTTTGAGTTTTAGACATGACCCATAATAAGAAGTCCAATAATATGGACAATGTTTTGTCCAGCAAGTCCAACTACAAAGAACTGGTCTCACCTGTCCACAAATGATTAGTGCTGGAAGTAAAACAGAGAATGTACATCTAGATTATGAAATGATGCAGTTCTTGCCTCTGTGACCCTTCTTTCTGGATTTAGTCCGTGAATCATTGGGCGACATGGCCGTAACGCGTGTTGGGAAGTCCTCAGTGTAGTATTGATACCTGCTAGGAACCCTGGGCTGGGGAATGAGCTGCCCCAGGAAGTAGCCTTCCTCCTCAGAGTCTGAGGAAGAGGAGGAGCAGGTGGAGCACCAGTCTTCCTCGTCAGCGTACAGGCCACCCAGGAAGCGGTCGCGATCCCGGTCACCCCGAGCCTGGAGGGAGTAGTCTGAAGTGGTGTGGGGATAGGTTGGTGGCCTGTGAGCACCAGGGCCAGGTTGGTTGAAGAGGGCCGCGTGGTGTTCCTGAAGGGAACTCAGACCATGTCCCTCGTAGGGCCTCTGCACCCGTTCCTTAGGCAGGAGGTTAAGAGCGTTGTCCGAGCGGGTTCTACGGTTGTGGTGGCGGCCGTGGTGGTGCCGGTGTGGCCTTTCGGGGTCCTCGTGGTGGTACACCCTCCGACGCGTCCTCTCACTCTGAGGAGGCTGACGCACCGCCAGGTTCTGGCAAGACCCGTTATCCACCGTGTCCTCAGAGAACTTGACCATCTGCTGGCCAGGTGGCCGTGTGGACTGGGACCTGCTCCTCCTCAACACTGGCAGCTGAAGGTGAGGTGGTGGAACCTCCTGTTTAGGAGGGAGGGGTGGGAGGGGCAAAGACACCGGGCCCTGTACCCTCTGCGCCCCCCTCCGCACCTCCTCTTCCTCCTGGTCTGCTGCCCCCTCCTGGTGATCCAGAGAGTTGGTGCTGCGGTGGAGCATGGAGGAGTTGAGGGTGCCCATGAGGCTCATCTTCTCACAGTCTTCTGGGTCCAGCAGGTTGTGGAGAGAGTAGAGGATCTGACCCTCCTTACTGTCTCCATCCGCTGACGCACCTGGGAGGACAGGACAATATAAAGCTGTGTTACTCGACAGAAGCAGGAAAACAAGAGTTATTTACTGTAGCTAATTACTGTAGTTATTTACTGTAGCTATTTTGTTAAATGGCTTTTCATACTATCTTTTCCTGTTCCATGTAAATCTCCATTATTAGACTGGAATGAATAACTGATCGCCGACTGCCTTTACCAGACTACTTTCACCAGAAGTTCACCAAACACTGTTTTACAGTGAACAAAGAAGCACATGTGATATGAACTCTTACCAGTGATGTTAGAGAGGGCTAGAGAGTCCATGGAGTCTCCGACACTGTGCTCAGTCTTCCTCAGCTCGTCTGTGATACACTCCAGAGAGTCTTCACACCACTGCCTGGGGTCCAGCATCCATAACCCTGCTCCCCCAGCGCTAACCCTCTGGTCCATCAGCCCCTGGTCCAGCTCCAGATCATGGATCTTTCTGGCACTAGCAGGGCCCGGATGGCTTCCGTAAGCCGAATCCCCAAGCCCGTCTTGGGACTGTGCCCAGTACATCTCAGGCAGGTGCTTCTTACTGACCAGCCCATCCTGGGACTGGGCCCAGTACATCTCAGGCAGGTGGCTCTGGTTTGTGGGACTGGTGGTGGTGGAGGCTGGTTTAGTCTCAGGCTTCAGCCAGGGTTCGGCTGACCTACTGGTGCCGGGTTCCTCTGAAGGCTGCGTCTGGAACACCCCGGCGCGGTCCCCGAACTTGAGCAGGAGCTGTGTCATGTAGTCCTCGTGTTCGGCCCACTCCTCTGGATCCTCCGGAGCGTCCTCTCGGCCCCTCCAGGTGTGCTCCTCAGTGAAGCCCATGTGGGACAGCTTTTGACCCACAATATCCATTTCTCTGTCCCCTCTATCTCCATATAGACTAGGAGTCTTGTTATAGTCAGCCACTGCAACCGGGTTGAAGAGCTGGGACTGCCTCCACTGTTCAGCCACCGGGTGGCTGCTCTTGCCCATGTGACTCTGGCGGGATTCACGAGAGCCGGCGGACTGGAAGACCGAGTCGGAGGAGTCTGAGGCGTAGACGTCCTCTCCCAGGCTGCAGGCCTTGGAGCAGTAGATACGGCCCTGCTTGGGAAGGAAGGGACAGCCCAGCAGGGAGCTCTTACACTGGGCACAGCAGAAACACGTGTCTGTAGCGTGCCAGTGGACACCCTCGTAGGTCATCTGGGCATGGTCCACTCCTGGTGGAGGCAAGAAGGGAGGGAGAGAGGAATGGAGGGAAGAGAGGAAGAGGTGGTGAATGTAGAGCAACATCTTTAAAAGGCTTCAGCAACAGGCTACACATTATGTCAACAACTCTTTATTTATTCCAGTAATCAGGCATAGATTGACCACATATGAACCAGAGATATTGACTCACCTATATTCTCCCCGCAGGCTTCACAGTACTCTGCGTACAGAGACTCGAAGCAGCCGCAGCAGTAGGGGCGGCCATCTTTCATGATGTATCGCTGACCGCCGAGCACCGTCTCACACTCGAAACAGGCAAAGTGCTTCATGTGCCAGTGACGCCCCTCGGCCTCCGTGCACTCATCAGAAAAAATAATCTGGGGGGGGATAAACAGACATGTTTAAATACTGTCTGCTACTTATAGAATAATTAGGAAACAGACAAACACAAGATGAATTCAACTTCAGTTACTAAATGTGCAATAAGTTTATTGGTCATGTCATGACGTTGGCCTGTGGGTAAGGTTTATGACCCCCCCCCCCCCCCCCCCCCACCATGAACACCTTTCTCCCTTCCCTCTCTCTTGACTCTATAGAGGGACTCTTGAATAGCCTTTGTTAAACAGAGATTCTGGGAACATCAGAAGGTGGGGGGAAATGAACCATATTTTGGTAATCCAACCAGTTGAACATATGCGTTGGTACTTAATGAATATGATGTCAGTTCGGTTGTCATCTGAGACATTCTCATCAATGATAGGATGACATAAACGATACAGTGGAAAGTCTACACATTATAGTTATCAGATTCACATGGAATTGTTGTGCAATTTAAATGTTTAAATATGAAATTATTGGTGAAAAGATTAAATGCAATTTTAGCTTCCAAATGAGAGATTTGGGTTTTCATAAGGTTAGGGCTCTGCTCAATCAGTGGCCCGCCCCTGTAAAGAGACATGGGCTATAAACTATGAAACACACCCTTCTCCCTCCACTGTATAAAAGCCCTTGACGAAAATGTAACCTCCTGTTCCGGGTACATTAGGATGAAGGTCCGATGTCAGAAGGGTTCAGATAATAACTACAGAACGAAGCCAACCTCAGCGTGAGCTTTGGTTGCGAATGGTTATTCACTACAGAAGTGATACCTCCTAGCCGTTGAGTTAGCAACAGCAGCTGCAAACGTGGGCTAGGAAAGAACAGACAGAGTATCCCATCTACTACAAAACGACGGTACCATAACGTATCCAATTTACCACCAGAAACATTCTTCAAAGGACTCTGTTGGGCAACACGTCCTTCCATCTACCACCTACCTACCGAAGTGCAGCTCAGAGTAAATATTTATTGCATTTTCCTTTTCCAAATGGGCGGTAATTTAGAATGCATAAGATTCTGTCTTTACGATAGAGTAGCTGCCTACGGCCCGATAGAGACATCGCTTCTCCCTTTGTTCTTCAGTCTTCCTGCTCTTTCACTCAAACCCAGTCCCCTTTTCTTTGGGTAACCAGCTGTCATATCTGTTCCGTCCGCAAGGGGCATTTTCCTTTATGACATCATTTGTAATCAAGGTATGACTCCTTCTGTGTATATTTAATTCTGTGTGATTAGTTAGGTATTTAGTAAATAAATAATTAAACCCAATTTTGTATTGCTGATTCAACTTGTTAGCCAGGGTTCGTGAAGATAACCAAGAATTTACAACTTTCAAATGAGACTGAAATAGGATTAATATTGACTGCTATTGATATAAAATATTTAAGAGTCTTTAAGAGTTTATTCGGAAGATAACAGCTCTATAAATATTATTTTGTGGTGCCCCGATTTTCTAGTTAATTACATTTACCTGATTAGCTCAATCAGGTAATTTTAATTACAGAGAAAGGATTTTATAGAATAGCATGTCGTATCACTTAATCCGGCATAGCCAAAGACACGACAGTCACATCGCTTCAGTAGGCTACTGTCTATCTCCAGTGTTTAATGAGCAGACTGACTAAAGCCTAACTACTGTACTGTATGTTGAAAAAAAAAGTCTGCTATTGTTTCAAGCCAACACTTCAATGTTTCATGTCTGCAATGAGTTAACCTCATCACAGGTTATGGATCACACACACACACAGTGATCTCACCTCATCGCAGGCTGAGCATCGTGGTTTCAGCAGCTCAGCGTGGTGTCGTCCACAGTGGATCTTTCCATCCTGGTGGAAGTAGATAAGGTCTACCAGCAGCTCCTGACACGTGGCGCACGCAAAGCATGCTGGGTGCCAGCACGGCCCCGGACCCGCCCGCGATGCAAAGATGGCCATCTCTCCTCCACTAATGCCCTCACCACACTGTGGATAAAACAACATGTTTTAAACGATGGGTCCTCAGTCCACACAAAACACCAAGGAATGAGTCAATTGTTATGGTGTTTGTGTCCTTGTGTCTGTGTTGTTTTGTTCTGTACATGTTTAAGTAAAACCAAACAATATAATATAGTCTCATCCCTTCAGATTGTATGATTCCAGAAAGCTCACCAGAGCATGTCTGAACGTACAGTCATCAGTCTTTAAATAACTACTGCCAGACCTGGGTTCAAATACTATTAGAAATCTTTCAAATACTTTAATTGCTTGCTTTAACCTGCCTAGAGTGACAGATGGGCAGTGGTCCCATTGTGCTAGGCTAGCTCAATCAAGCCAGGCTAAAGTATTTGAAATTATTTCAAATATTATTTGAACCCAGGTGTGAGCACTAGGACCACAGGACACCACAGCTGTTGTCCATTATTACCAAGCCACCATCGGCCTTGGAAACCGGGGTGTTGTGTGTCCCCTGAAGGTACAGCAATCAAAACTACAGCTATGGGCAAAGCCACGCCGCTTTGTGAGTCTCTCTCTCGCTCTCTCTCTCTGTCGTGCTCTCTCTCGCTCGCTCTCTCTTTCTATGTCTCTATGTCTGTCTGTCTGTCGCTCTCTCTCTCTATGTCTATGTCTCTCTCTCTGTCTCTGTCTGTACAGGTAGTATTCCAACATGCCAGTACTCAGTCACTCAAACCAGCCATGCCTTTACAACATGCCAGTCACTAGTCTAATAGGATGTGGTCACTAGTCTAATATGATGTGGTCACTAGTCTAATAGGATGTGGTCACTAGTCTAATAGGATGTGGTCACTAGTCTAATAGGATGTGGTCACTAGTCTAATAGGATGTGGTCACTAGTCTAATATGACGTGGTCACTAGTCTAATATGATGTGGTCACTAGTCTAATAGGATGTGGTCACTAGTCTAATAGGATGTGGTCACTAGTCTAATATGACGTGGTCACTAGTCTCATAGGATGTGGTCACTAGTCTAATAGGATGTGGTCACTAGTCTAATAGGATGTGGTCACTAGTCTAATAGGATGTGGTCACTAGTCTAATATGACGTGGTCACTAGTCTAATATGATGTGGTCACTAGTCTAATAGGATGTGGTCACTAGTCTAATAGGATGTGGTCACTAGTCTAATAGGATGTGGTCACTAGTCTAATAGGATGTGGTCACTAGTCTAATATGACGTGGTCACTAGTCTCATAGGATGTGGTCACTAGTCTAATAGGATGTGGTCACTAGTCTAATAGGATGTGGTCACTAGTCTAATAGGATGTGGTCACTAGTCTCATAGGATGTGGTCACTAGTCTAATATGATGTGGTCACTAGTCTAATAGGATGTGGTCACTAGTCTAATAGGATGTGGTCACTAGTCTAATAGGATGTGGTCACTAGTCTAATAGGATGTGGTCACTAGTCTAATATGATGTGGTGACTAGTCTAATAGGATGTGGTCACTAGTCTAATAGGATGTGGTCACTAGTCTAATATGATGTGGTCACTAGTCTAATAGGATGTGGTCACTAGTCTAATATGACGTGGTCACTAGTCTAATAGGATGTGGTCACTAGTCTAATAGGATGTGGTCACTAGTCTCATAGGATGTGGTCACTAATCTAATAGGATATGATGTGGTCACTAGTCTAATAGGATGTGGTCACTAGTCTAATAGGATGTGGTCACTAGTCTAATAGGATGTGGTCACTAGTCTAATATGACGTGGTCACTAGTCTAATAGGATGTGGTCACTAGTCTAATAGGATGTGGTCACTAGTCTAATAGGATGTGGTCACTAGTCTAATAGGATGTGGTCACTAGTCTAATAGGATGTGGTCACTAGTCTCAGGATGTGGTCACTAGTCTAATATGACGTGGTCACTAGTCTAATAGGATGTGGTCACTAGTCTAATATGACGTGGTCACTAGTCTAATAGGATGTGGTCACTAGTCACATAGGATGTGGTCACTAGTCTAATAGGATGTGGTCACTAGTCTAATAGGATGTGGTCACTAGTCACATAGGATGTGGTCACTAGTCACATAGGATGTGGTCACTAGTCCACAGTGATCAGAAAGGACTTATGGGATGTGGTCACTAGTCCACAGTGATCAGAAAGGACTTATGGGATGTGGTCACTAGTCCACAGTGATCAGAAAGGACTTATGGGATGTGGTCACTAGTCCACAGTAATCAGAAAGGACTAAATTAGTTTTTAAGGCCCTTTAACATGCCAAACTATGACCATTACATTTCACAAGCTGGAACTAAATCTATTGTACAGCACTAAGTCTTTTTAAACAGGATCTGAAGTCTTTCAACAAGCCAAACTGTGATCAATTCTATTCACAAGCTTTGGCAATATAAAAATGTGTTTCCCATGCCAAAAAAAAGCCCATTGAATTGAGAGGGAGGGAGCGAGAGAAAGAAAGAGAGAGTTTATTGTACAGTCTGTAGAGCACTGGGTTAACGGGTGCCTGCTGACCAGTGGTACAGTTAACCTTGTTAACCTTGTTAACATTTCTTTTTGACTGCAGGAAATTGGGCCCATTCTTTTTCCTGGAATAACTTCCACGCTCGGGTTGAGCATGAGCTCCTAATGTCCACACTTCCTCCTCTCTGCTCCTTCTGAGTGGGTTAGTTGTTAATGAGACAGACTCTGCCCTTGATTAAATCCTCACATTATCACTTGAGCTTTAGGGTCCCAAATGGCACCCTATTCCCTACATCGTGGCCTACTTCTCTCTGGGCCCTGGTCAAAAGAAGTGCACTATGTAGTGAATAGGATGCCATTTAGGACGCATACATTTAGAATAGAACAGAGCGAGGCCAAAGGGGGTCGGTAAGTCTTGAAATAAACAACTAATGTACTGCCCTGTGTTGTTAGCTTGTTGTCGTTTCCTGCTCTGCCTAGCAGGAAGAGCTTCAGGAGGAAGAAGCAGCTCTATATAGGATTGCTGCTCTGCCTACAGGAAGAGCTTCAGGAGGGAGAAGCAGCTCTTTATAGGATTGCTGCTCTGCCTACAGGAAGAGCTTCAGGAGGGAGAAGCAGCTCTTTATAGGATTGACATGTAATGAGGAAGGGAGAGACATATTTACTGGCTTTAACGTCATTTGGGAGAGATTTTCTTACTCGCCTCCCAGACTTGTATTGAAATGTTTTATAAGATATCGATAGAGTTTGTACTCGCAGTGTGGGTGGGTGTGCATGTGTACGAACGTGTGTGTGTGTGTATGTGAACATACATGTTCACAGAGGGTGTGTTGCAGGGCTCGGGGGAGCATCCTGGGGGTTCCTCTCCCCAGAGCCTCTCTCTTTCTCTGGACACTGAACATGTGGAGCTCCCTCTTCTCCTCCTCACTGAGAGAGTGGCAGTACCGTACCTGGGAGGGAGGGAGAGAGAGAGAGAGCGGGAGGGAGAGAGAAAGAGAGAGAGAGAAATAACACCAACTCAGATTTTACCCAACAGATAAAACCTAAACCCTCACTGCTTCCACCACAGATGTATTTTATGGTTATGTTATGGAAGGTGTTCTTCCCCTGGAGGCTCACCCCAAGGTTGGCATGAACGTGCACACATCAAGCCTGATGTTTAGAGCAGACAATTACCACACAGATAAATAAAAACGAGCGGAAGACTAACAACCAACAATGGGCCTTGTGGTTCCCTAACAACAGCAAACAACGCTGGTACACAACGAGAGCCCTCGGAGCGCCGCTCTCTAAACGTTCTCTGGTGTGTGTGTGTGTGTGTGTGTGTGTGTGCCCTACTTTACGGAGGCCTTGTAAACCACAGCTATGCCTGGAATCTCCCCTTCTCCCCTGCTGCAGTATGCCGCTCTGCTCTGAGCCTGGCAGCAAACATCATAAAGTCACTCAGTCAGACGCTTTATTGTTCCAAGGAACAAACGCCTGCCCACCTACAGGACTGGAGCAGAGCAGTCAAAGATGCCCTCTGTGATAGCCTCACATAGCCCCTCTGCACATCTCCCAGGGTAAACTGTGCTGACTAAAGGCGTGGTTTACAATGTGGGTCCAAGGAGTGCTGGTTTACAATCTAGAAAGACATTACAAGGATCCGGTTGTGTTTAAATGCAGTTATGCACCATATGTTACTATGGCGATCGTAGTAGGCGATGTGAGTGGTTTGTCTTTACTAGAATACCTCCACTGTGACGAGGTGACATTCTTTAGTCACCATTAACCTGGCCCGATCCCAAATCTGTGTGGTTAAAGCCATCTCCGCTGACTATCACTGTCTGGGTGAAGCACATTCAGATCTGGGACCAGGGCCTGTATTCACAAAGAGTGTCTAGGATCAGGTTTGTGAATACTAATCTCTCATGGACAGATGTATGTGAATTGAACTGGTACTGTAGAATCTGTTGGAATTGGAATGTGATCTGTGGGATAACGAGGAGCAGTAGGTGTTTTGCAGGTTATTCGGACTAATCACGATTTTGCAGGTGTTAGCATCCTTCGAATTTGGAAGGGGAGGGGACATTCAACCCGTAACTTGCACCGAGAGAGGGTGGAGCTCCTCGTTCTGGTTCCGTTCCTCGTTCTAGCATCTCTTAATTCCTTCTCTTAACACTTATGGACCCAGAACCTAATCAAGCAGCTGACCCATTACCTGAGACTTTAGTTCTGGGTTAACCGAGACTATGTGAATACAGACTCAGTAGATTAACTCTCTGTCCTGGGTTCAGTTCTTACCTCATTGTCATGAGGGGGCAGCTGGTAGAGCAGACCCAGTAGATTAACTCTCTGTCCTGGGTTCAGTTCTTACCTCATTGTCATGAGGCGGCAGCTGGTAGAGCAGCTGTCTGATCCTGTGTTTCTCTCCAGGACTGTTGACGTAGGGGACCTTGTCCTCCGGAAGACAGGAGAAATACTGCTGTACCTGGGGATGGGGGGACGGAGGGATGGGGGGAATGGTTAGAACAGTCTTAGTTCTGTCATACTGCAAATCCACCTTCAATCACACATGTTCCAGGTTGGTCTTAATGGTTCAGTAGTTCAGTTGGAGGGTGATGCTCACCCTAAAAGACCAGGCATACCTCCAGGATCTGTACTGCCCTGCAACATAAATACCCCACTGGGCTCCAGGACAAGAGCACAATCACAGCTGCTTAAAGAGCTTTGTTCGGGCCAGATCCACCATGGTATGCCAACAAAGGCCAGGGTCAGTCAGTCAGTCACAGTCAGTCAGTGGAAAATCACTCAGGTCACAGTTCATACAAGACTGGTGCTTCCGTTGACTGATTGACCATTTTTACAATAGTTATCCCACCAACCAACTACCTTCTCTTGATGAATGTCTCCATCTCTCCACCATGAGTTCATGACTATCTATGAATATGAAGACCCTGTTTTGCCTCCACACATTCTAGAGGTGTAGAGAGTGAAGGGCTGGGAAACATGGGGGACTGGTTGGGGGGGGAGTAAGGTTACAAAAACAAGGTATTTGGCTTGGGAGGCCTCCTGTTGATTTCAGACCTTCATTACTTCCATGTGTGCTCATAGTTAATGAGAGGGTGGGGGAGAGATAGAAGGAAGAGCGAGAGAGAGAGAGAGAGAGAGACAAGAGTTTTTGGGAAAGAGAGAGAGAGAGCTTTGGGAAAGTGCCACATAGCCTGGAGTCAGAGGCCAGCACTGTTTGCAGTCGGAGCTGAACTGTAAAGAAAGCAGCCAGTGTTAATGATGCTACAGCCACACAGTCAGTATCACTAGGAAGGAGGCATAAAACACTCTCAACCACTCTAGCCCCACAGGCTAACAGGCCACAGTAACGATCTGCTGAGGTTGCATGTTACTGCACTAACTGAAACAGGATGTGAACATGTTTTTATAATAGCTTGTACACTCTTAGAACCCTTTTAGGTTCTACACAGCACCTTCGGCTGTCCCCGTAGGATGATCCCTTGAAGAACCCTTTTGAGTTCCATGTAGAACCCTCTTCTACATGGAACTCAAAATGGTTCAACCTGGAACCGAAAAAGTTTATTCTAAGGATTGAACCTACCTGGAACCAAAAGGGGTTCTCCCATGGGGGCAGCTGTAGAACTGTTTTGGAACCTTTTTTTGTAAGAGTGTATAGTTGATGCCACATTGGGACTTAATAGACTTCCGGTGCCGACAGAGATGGCCGCCTAGGTTCCTAGGAAACTATGCAGTATTTTGTTTTTTTACGTGTTATTTCTTACATTGGTACCCCAGGTAATCTCAGGTTTCATTACATACAGTCGGTAGGATAAGAGCAACGTCAACTCAACATCATTATGACCAGGAATACGACTTTCCCGAAGCGGATCCTGTGTTTTGCCCACCACCCAGGACAATGGATCGGATCCCATCCGGCGAACCAAAACAACGTCACCGTAAAAGGGGCAAACGAAGCAGTCTTCTGGTCAGGCTCCGGAGATGGGCACATTGCGCACCACTCCCTAGCATACTACTCGCCAATGTCCAGTCTCTTCACAACAAGGTTGATGAAATCCGAGCAAGGGTAGCACTCCAGAGAGACATCAGAGACTGTAACGTTCTTTGCTTCACGGAAACATGGCTCACTCGAGTGACGCTATCGGAGTCGGTGCAGCCAGCTGGTTTCTTCACACATCGCGCCGACAGAAACAAGCATCTTTCTGGTAAGAAGAGGGGCGGATGGGTATTCCTTATGATTAACGAGATGTGATGTGATCATAACAACATACAGGAACTCAAGTCCTTCTGTTCACCTGACTTAGAATTCCTCACAATCAAATGTCAACAGCATTATCTACCAAGAGAATTCTCTTCGATTATAATGACAGCCATATATATTCCCCCCCAAGCAGACACATCGATGGCCCTGAACAAACTTTATTTGACTCTATGTAAACTGGAAACCACATATCCTGAGGCTGAATTCATTGTAGCTGGGGATTTTAACAAGGCTAATCTGAGAACAAGACTCCCTAAATTCTATCAGCATATCGATTGTGCAACCAGGGCTGGTAAAACCCTGGATCATTGTTATTCTAACTTCCGCGACGCATATAAGGCCCTCCCCCGCCCTCCTTCCAGAAAAGCTGACCACGACTCTATTTTGTTGCTTCCAGCCTATAGACAGAAACTAAAACAGGAAGCTCCCGCGCTCAGGTCTGTTCAACGCTGGTCCGACCAATCTGATTCCACGCTTCAAGACTGCTTCGATCACGTGGATTGGGATATATGTTTCGCATTGCGTCCAACAACAACATTGACGAATACGCTGATTCGGTGAGCGAACTGAAAGCGCAAACCACTGCTTTTAACCAGGGCAAGGTGACCGGAAACATGACCGAACAGTGTAGCTATTCCCTCCGCAAGGCAATCAAACAAGCTAAGCGTTAGTATAGAGACAAAGTAGAGTTGCAATTCAACGGCTCAGACACAAGTGGCAGGTTCTACAGTCAATCATGGATTACAAAAAGAAAACCAGCCCCGTCACGGACCAGGATGTCTTGCTTCCAGACAGACTAAATAACTTCTTTGCTCGCCTTGAGGACAATACAGTGCCACTGACACGGCCCGCTACCAAAACCTGCGGACTCTCCTTCACTGCAGCCGAAGTGAGTAAAACATTTAAACGTGTTAACCCTCGCAGGGCTGCAGGCCCAGACGGCATCCCCAGCTGCGTCCTCAGAGCATGCGCAGACCAGCTGGCTGGTGTGTTTACGGACACATTCAATCAATCCTTATCCCAGTCTGCTTCAAGACATGCTTCAAGAGGTCCACCATTGTTCCTGTTCCCAAGAAAGCTAAACGACTACCGCCCGTAGCACTCACTTCCGTCATCATGAAGTTCTTTGAGAGACTAGTCAAGGACCATATCACCTCCACCCTACCTGACACCCTAGACCCACTCCAATTTGCTTACCGCCCCAATAGGTCCACAGACGACGCAATCGCAACCACACTGCACACTGCCCTAACCCATCTGGACAAGAGGAATGCCTACGTGAGAATGCTGTTCATCGACTACAGCTCAGCATTTAACACCATAGTACCCTCCAAACTCGTCATCAAGCTCGAGACCCTGGGTCTCGACCCCGCCCTGTGCAACTGGGTCCTGGATTTCCTGACGGGCAGCCCCCAGGTGGTGAGGGTAGGTAACAACATCTGGGAGGAGGTGAGGGCCCTCGGAGTGTGGTGTCAGGAAAATAAACTCACACTCAACGTCAACAAAACAAAGGAGATGATCGTGGACTTCAATAAACAGCAGAGGGAGCACCCCCCTATCCACATCGTCAGGACAGTAGTGGAGAGGGTAGTACATTTTAAGTTCCTCGGCGTACACATCACGAGCAAACTGAATTGGTCCACCCACACAGACAGCGTTGTGAAGAAGGCTCAGCAGCGCCTCTTCAACCTCAGGAGGCCGAAGAAATTTGTCTTGTCACCAAAAGCACTCACAAACTTTTACAGATGCATAGTCGAGAGCATCCTGTCGGGCTGTATCACCGCCTGGTACGGCAACTGCTCCGCCCACAACCGTAAGGCTCTCCAGAGGGTAGTGAGGTCTGCACAATGCATCACCGGGGGCAAACTACCTGCCCTCTAGGACACCTACACCATCCGATGTCACAGGAAGGCCATAAAGATCATCAAGGACAACAACCACCTGAGCCACTGCCTGTTCACCCCACTATCATCCAGAAGGCGAGGTCAGTACAGGTGCATCAAAGCAGGGTCCAAGAGACTGAAAAACAGCTTCTATCTCAAGGCCATCAGACTGTTAAACAGCCACTACTAACATTGAGTGGCTGCTGCCAACATACTGACTCAACTCCAGCCACTTTAATAATGGAAATTGATGTCAAAATATATCACTAGCCACTTTAAACAATGCCACTTAATATAATGTTTACATACCCTACATTACTCATCTCATATGTATATACTGTACTCTATACCATCTACTGCATCTTGCCATCTGTATGTAATACATGTATCACTAGCCACTTTAAACTATGCCACTTTGTTTACATACCCTACGTTACTCATCTCATATGTACAGTGCCTTGCGAAAGTATTCGGCCCCCTTGAACTTTGCGACCTTTTGCCACATTTCAGGCTTCAAACATAAAGATATAAAACTGTATTTTTTTGTGAAGAATCAACAACAAGTGGGACACAATCATGAAGTGGAACGACATTTATTGGATATTTCAAACTTTTTTAACAAATCAAAAACTGAAAAATTGGGCGTGCAAAATTATTCAGCCCCTTTAGTTTCAGTGCAGCAAACTCTCTCCAGAAGTTCAGTGAGGATCTCTGAATGATCCAATGTTGACCTAAATGACTAATGATGATAAATACAATCCACCTGTGTGTAATCAAGTCTCCGTATACATGCACCTGCACTGTGATAGTCTCAGAGGTCCGTTAAAAGCGCAGAGAGCATCATGAAGAACAAGGAACACACCAGGCAGGTCCAAGATACTGTTGTGAAGAAGTTTAAAGCCGGATTTGGATACAAAAAGATTTCCCAAGCTTTAAACATCCCAATGAGCACTGTGCAAGTGATAATATTGAAATGGAAGGAGTATCAGACCACTGCAAATCTACCAAGACCTGGCCGTCCCTCTAAACTTTCAGCTCATACAAGGAGAAGACTGATCAGAGATGCAGCCAAGAGGCCCATGATCACTCTGGATGAACTGCAGAGATCTACAGCTGAGGTGGGAGACTCTGTCCATAGGACAACAATCAGTCGTATATTGCACAAATCTGGCCTTTATGGAAGAGTGGCAAGAAGAAAGCCATTTCTTAAAGATATCCATAAAAAGTGTCGTTTAAAGTTTGCCACAAGCCACCTGGGAGACACACCAAACATGTGGAAGAAGGTGCTCTGGTCAGATGAAACCAAAATGGAACTTTTTGGCAACAATGCAAAACGTTATGTTTGGCGTAAAAGCAACACAGCTGAACACACCATCCCCACTGTCAAACATGGTGGTGGCAGCATCATGGTTTGGGCCTGCTTTTCTTCAGCAGGGACAGGGAAGATGGTTAAAATTGATGGGAAGATGGATGGAGCCAAATACAGGACCATTCTGGAAGAAAACCTGATGGAGTCTGCAAAAGACCTGAGACTGGGACGGAGATTTGTCTTCCAACAAGACAAATCCAAAACATAAAGCAAAATCTACAATGGAATGGTTTAAAAATAAACATATCCAGGTGTTAGAATGGCCAAGTCAAAGTCCAGACCTGAATCCAACCGAGAATCTGTGGAAAGAACTGAAAACTGCTGTTCACAAATGCTCTCCATCCAACCTCACTGAGCTCGAGCTGTTTTGCAAGGAGGAATGGGAAAAAATTTCAGTCTCTCGATGTGCAAAACTGATAGAGACATACCCCAAGCGACTTACAGCTGTAATCGCAGCAAAAGGTGGCGCTACAAAGTATTAACTTAAGGGGGCTGAATAATTTTGCACGCCCAATTTTTCAGTTTTTGATTTGTTAAAAAAGTTTGAAATATCCAATAAATGTCGTTCCACTTCATGATTGTGTCCCACTTGTTGTTGATTCTTCACAAAAAAATACAGTTTTATATCTTTATGTTTGAAGCCTGAAATGTGGCAAAAGGTCGCAAAGTTCAAGGGGGCCGAATACTTTCGCAAGGCACTGTATATACTGTACTCTATATCATCGACTGTATCCTTATGTAATACATGTATCACTAGCCACTTTAAACTATGCCACTTTGTTTACATACTCATCTCATTTGTACATACTGTACTCGATACCATCTACTGCATCTTGCCTATGCCGCTCTGTACCATCACTCATTCATATATCTTTATGTACATATTCTTCATCCCTTTACACTTGTGTGTATAAGGTAGTTGTTATGGAATTGTTTGGTTAGATTACTCGTTGGTTATTACTGCATTGTCGGAACTAGAAGCACAAGCATTTCGCTACAATCGCATTAACATCTGCTAACCATGTGTATGTGACAAATACAATTAGATTTGTTTTGATTTAATAGTCGACTGGTTTTAACAGAGAAAATAGAGGGAAGCAACTGAGACAAATATATTTCAACAACATTCCAGCAAAAACAAGAGGTAATAGGACGGTAGTACTATGAACCCCTAAACCATGGGATGTATAGCCTAGCCCTAGACTGACTCACTCTGAAACAGAACTCTAAACCATGGGATGTATAGCCTAGCCCTAGACTGACTCACTCTGAAACAGAACTCTAAACCATGGGATGTATAGCCTAGCCCTAGACTGACTCACTCTGAAACAGAACTCTAAACCATGGGATGTATAGCCTAGCCCTAGACTGACTCACTCTGAAACAGAACTCTAAACCATGGGATGTATAGTCTAGCCCTAGACTGACTCACTCTGAAACAGAACTCTAAACCATGGGATGTATAGCCTAGCCCTAGACTGACTCACTCTGAAACAGAACTCTAAACCATGGGATGTATAGTCTAGCCCTAGACTGACTCACTCTGAAACAGAACTCTAAACCATGGGATGTATAGCCTCGCCCTAGACTGACTCACTCTGAAACAGAACTCTAAACCATGAGATGTATAGCCTCGCCCTAGACTGACTCACTCTGAAACAGAACTCTAAACCATGGGATGTATAGCCTAGCCCTAGACCCTAGACTGAGTCACTCTGAAACAGAACTCTAAACCATGGGATGTATAGCCTCGCCCTAGACTGACTCACTCTGAAACAGAACTCTAAACCATGGGATGTATAGTCTAGCCCTAGACTGACTCACTCTGAAACATAACTCTAAACCATGGGATGTATAGCCTAGCCCTAGACTGACTCACTCTAAAACAGAACTCTAAACCATGGGATGTATAGCCTAGCCCTAGACCCTAGACTGACTCACTCTGAAACAGAACTCTAAACCATGGGATGTATAGTCTAGCCCTAGACTGACTCACTCTGAAACAGAACTCTAAACCATGGGATGTATAGTCTAGCCCTAGACTGACTCACTCTAAAACAGAACTCTAAACCATGGGATGTATAGTCTAGCCCTAGACTGACTCACTCTGAAACAGAACTCTAAACCATGGGATGTATAGTCTAGCCCTAGACTGACTCACTCTGAAACAGAACTCTAAACCATGGGATGTATAGCCTCGCCCTAGACTGACTCACTCTGAAACAGAACTCTAAACCATGGGATGTATAGCCTAGCCCTAGACTGACTCACTCTGAAACAGAACTCTAAACCATGGGATGTATAGCCTCGCCCTAGACTGACTCACTCTGAAACAGAACTCTAAACCATGGGATGTATAGTCTAGCCCTAGACTGACTCACTCTGAAACAGAACGGTCATTGTTGGAAAACACTGAAAAACATTGACATGACGACCTGCGTTACCATGATTATTATTTGTCTTAAATCGTATAGATCAGTGTTGACTCCATCCTACTTTCTCCCCGCTCCTCCAGACGAACATTTCCAGGAGATCACAGGCACTCTGCAGGAGGGGCGAATGGCATGTCAGTATGTCTGTATTTATAGACTCCAGACATTAAACATTAAAGCCTGAAGTCTGGCTGCAGTTTGTTTGAGGATTTGTCTCGGATGGCCACACTTCTGTGTTCAGTCAGATCTCAGTGGAAGGCAGTGTGTGTGTGTGTGTGTGTGTGTGTGTGTGTGTGTGGAGGGGGGGGGGGGGGGGGGTTCTGTGTGTGTGTCACAGGAATTCTATGCCTGTGAGGGGTTGTTAGAATATCGAGGGCAGAGAGAGATATAGAATCTGTCAGGAGACATCAGTAGAGTTGGAGAATAGTCCTATTGCTGCTATTCTCTGTGTGCTGTAATGTCCACAGTTTGTGACACTGACAAATAGTGTGACTCTACATCTCACCACCAAAGGGATTTACAAATCAAATCAAATGGATCTATAAAGCCCTTTTTATGTCAGCATTCCTCCTGATCTCCAACAGTTAACATTAGGAGTGGACTGATTCCTCCTGATCTCCAACAGTTAACATCAGGAGTGGATTGATTCCTCCTGATCTGCAACAGTTACCATTAGGAGTGGACTGATTCCTCCTGATCTCCAACAGTTAACATTAGGAGTGGACTGATTCCTCCTGATCTCCAACAGTTAACATTAGGAGTGGACTGATTCCTCCTGATCTCCAACAGTTAACATTAGGAGTGGACTGATTCCTCCTGATCTCCAACAGTTAACATTAGGAGTGGATTGATTCCTCCTGATCTCCAACAGTTAACATTAGGAGTGGACTGATTCCTCCCGATCTCCAACAGTTAACATTAGGAGTGGACTGATTCCTCCTGATCTCCAACAGTTAACATTAGGAGTGGACTGACTCCTCCTGATCTCCAACAGTTAACATTACGAGTGGATTGATTCCTCCTGATCTCCAACAGTTAACATTAGGAGTGGATTGATTCCTCCTGATCTCCAGCAGTTAACATCAGGAGTGGAATGATTCCTCCTGATCTCCAACAGTTAACATTAGGAGTGGATTGATTCCTCCTGGCAGGTCGGGGTCTAGTATTAGCCTATCTATGTGGATGGACATTCAGTTTGCCTGCTGTGTTTTGTGACATTCAGATATGGGTTACAACCAATGGTCACTGTGATGTGATCTGTCACCAACAGCTCCCCGCTACCTCTCCCCAGGAGGAGAGTCATGAACTGTTCCAGGTCCAGAGGCATGGTGAACTGGCCCCTTGTGTTCTACACTCAACGCTGCATCTCAGCCTCACCTCAGGAAGATGGCAACACCCTGTCACTTGGCTTTAAGTCCCTGTGACGTGTGTGTGTGTGTGTGTGTGTGTGTGTGTGTGTGTGTGTGTGTGTGTGTGTGTGTGTGTGTGTGTGTGTGTGTGTGTGTGTGTGTGTGTGAGAGTGAGAGTGAGAGTGAGAGAGAGAGAGAGAGAGAGAGAGATGCCCGTCCCAGTGTCACACCAGCCCTACCAGATGTTCTGTTTCCACCTCGAGCCGAAACTCTGGACTCATCCAACTCAATCCAATGGATGACAACACAGTATTGTCTATTGTCCATCATTATGTATCTCCATCATGTTATATTTACAGTCATATATCTCCATCATGTTATAGTTACAGTCATGTATCTCCATCATGTTATAGTTACAGTCATGTATCTCCATCATGTTATAGTTACAGTCATGTATCTCCATCATGTTATATGTACAGTCATGTATCTCCATCATGTTATAGTTACAGTCATGTATCTCCATCATGTTATAGTTACAGTCATGTATCTCCATCATGTTATAGTTACAGTCATATATCTCCATCATGTTATAGTTACAGTCATGTATCTCCATCATGTTATAGTTACAGTCATGTATCTCCATCATGTTATAGTTACAGGTTATAGTTACAGTCATATATCTCTATCATGTTATAGTTACAGTCATGTATCTCCATCATGTTATAGTTACAGTCATGTATCTCCATCATGTTATAGTTACAGTCATGTATCTCCATCTAATTTGACTGAAGGTGATGATGCTGTTGACCGTCATCTTGACTTAGCAGAGGCACCAAACACATATACACATGCATTAATTTACTGACTTTATGTGATGCCACTGAGGTGGTCGTTGTTAGCGACCGTAGTTACTGGAGAAGCTTGTGGTTGACTATTCAACAGACAAATGAGGATATGATGATGATGATGATGATGCCGTGCTGCTCACCTGTTCAGGTCTGAGTCCAGGCGGTACCCAGGCGTATTCCTCAAGGGCACAACCTGAGTCATCGTCTGACGTAGAGCTCCTCTGGAAGCCCAGGGTCAGTTTCCCCAGCTTCCCCCCCGTCCGCTGCTCCATATCCAGGCCCCGGACACCCCCCGTCCGCTGCTCCACATCCAGGCCCCGGACACCCCCCGTCCGCTGCTCCACATCCAGGCCCCGGACACCCCCCGTCCGCTGCTCCATATCCAGGCCCCGGACACCCCCCGTCCGCTGCTCCATATCCAGGCCCCGGACACCCACCGTCCGCTGCTCCATATGCAGGCCCCGGACACCCCCCGTCCGCTGCTCCACATCCAGGCCCCGGACACCCCCCGTCCGCTGCTCCATATCCAGGCCCCGGACACCCCCCGTCCGCTGCTCCATATCCAGGCCCCGGACACCCACCGGCCGCTCCAGGTTCATCACACGCGGGCGCTGCCCGAGGGAGACAGAAAAGGAGACGAAGTGTTATCAAATGCCCCCAAATTCAACGTTTAGAATAATTCCTCATTCAGTCAGTGGTTCTTCAGACTTTATATATCGGGAGGGACATCTCTATATCAAACGTTGTTGTCTGTTTCTGCTTTCCTGAAAACACTGGTCTGCTCTCGTATAGAAACAGAGCGGCAGGTAGCCTAGATCCTAGTGGTTAGAGCATTGGGCCAGTAACTGAAAGGTTCCTGGACCGAGCTGGCAAGGTAAAAATCTGTCATTCTGCCCCTGAACAAGGCAGTTAACCCACTGTTCCCCGGTAGGCCGTCATTGTAAATAAGAATCTGTTCTTAACTGACTTGCCTAGCTAAAGAAACAACAGTATCTGAATGGCAGGTTGTAGTTACAGTGGATGACAGGTTGTAGTGTGCCTATATCATGTACAGTGTGCCAATATAATCCTAGAGTTGAATCCCTACATGAAGTACCACTGTAACAGATCATATACCTCCAACTCAGCATCGCTGCTGGAGGGCCTGGGTTTAACAGTGAGCTGGATGGATGCTCACAGCCCTCACTGTAGAGTTAAGACTGTGCAGTATATTAGACAGGTTAGTGGAGTACAGACTGACTGTTGGATCTGGTCTTATAATCATGATTAAATCCCCTTACATCACATGACACTGAACTGTACATTGAGTCAGAGACCTTTTGTACCGGTCACATCCAAAGCTGTGCGTGTGTAAAACATGTATTTAATACCTAGTGTGTGGTTTACAGGTTGTTCAAGGACAGGAGGCTTGTGGGACTGACACAGAGCGGTACATTCAGAGACCTGTTGTACTGGTCACAATCACAGTGAAACACTGCTGGTTCATAGGTTGAGGTTGTATTGGGCACAGGGGGCTGGTGTCCATGACGACACCACAGTACACACCGTACGAGGACATGATATCTCCTCATATAACACGGCTTTGTGTCTGTGATTGTCTAAGGCACACACATCACTATTTCACAGAATCTCAGCCATTTTAGGTTCCTTTCAAAGCCTTTTAAAGGACCTGATAAGGAGGAGGTGGCGGGTTACATCAAGAGATGTTTATCACTTCAGTCTCTCTTCTCTCTTATCTCTGTGTTCACCTACTTCAGAGCCCTCTCTCTCTATCCGCGTCGCAAATGGCACCCTATTCCCTATATAGTGCACTACTTTTGACCAGAGCTCTAAGGGAGCTCTATGTGCCCTCGTCTAAAGTAGTGCACTAAATAGGGAATAGGGTGCCATTTGGGATGTACAACTCTGTCGCTGTCAGATAACCTGGTTTAAGTCTTGGAGGTGTTAAAAACCCCACTTGTGTTTTGTTTGAGCTCCTTTGACGTGCAAATGAAGACCAGAATAGCCTGAGAAGAGCACCCTTGTTTGGGGAGAAAGTTTGAATTTCACAGACGCCCTCTAAACTTAATGGAAGTTCACTCTTGAGTCACAAGGAGGGACCTTCTTCTGAAAGATTAGGTATTTCACAAGGACTGTCACAAGAGAGACCAAATGTCCCGAGAGTCTGAGTATGTAGGTCTAATACCTTTCTGTCTAATCATTTAAATAAAAAAGTTCAACAAAAACATGTCAGTAACCTGCTAGCTGTGTAAAATATATGTAAACTAATGTCAGCTAATGTATTCTGAGATATAATTTGAATGCCTTCACATGAGTTAATCACAGTCTAATGCCCATTCAAACAGAGATGGTAATTGTGACTCAGCCAGTCAACATCACTGTGGAGAAATGAATGGGGAAAGTTTGTTTGAATTTGAATACAGTTACAACAAGCCCTGCAGCTCCTAACCAACAAATACAAAAAGGCTCATAAAAGGCTCAGGCTGTAAAACTGGGACTGAGCTCATTTCACACACACAACACAACGTAGTGGCTCTGCCAGCTTTTTACCAAGTAGGACCAGATGACGACATCACTCATTAGTTCTTCTAATCTAACAGAACCCGAGGTCTCTGTGGTATGAGTAGTACTCAGTGTTGACAGCACACATATATATATTTTTAATTTAACTAGGCAAGTCAGTTTAGAGCAAATTCTTATTGACAATGACAGCCTACCAGGGAACAGTGGGTTAACTGCCTTGTTGAGGGGCAAGAACAACAGATTTGACCTTGTCACCTCAGGGATTTGATCCAGCAACCTTTTGGTTACTGGCCCAACACTCTAACCACTAGACTACCTGCCACCCCGATATATCCTTTAATTAAATAACTGTATGTTTTATATGGATTTCTATGGTTGCCAGATTCTATTGACTCTTTCCCGCACAATCAGAGCCAATATCCTGCTCAATCCACTAAAAAGTAGCCCAATTTTAGATATACTTTCTTGCTACAGTAGGTGCTCAATGCCTTTCCTTGCGTGAGGTAAAACACTTTCCCTAAGTGCCCTTGAGACATTATCCAACGGCCAAGCAACCGAGTCACGAGATGGACGGAGAGATAGAGAGCCATTTGCTAAAGGCGTGTCATTACAATAATTGTCTAGGTCATGTCCTCAAGAGAAAACTGTGATGGATTTCTGGGAATAGCCTGCTAGCGCAGTGTCTAGACGTGAAATATGTTGTCCTCAAAACATTTAATTACAAGGGATAAAAATAACACATTTTGTGTAGCCCAGTTCTGACCACACCAAGAGAAGAGTTCCCTGTGAAAGAATCTAAGAAATTCTCCTGTCAATGTATTGCTAACCCCGATCCTCTTTACCCCAACCTCTGCTTTTAGAAAGTCAAGTAAGGAAAGTCAGAGAAAATCCCCAGCAGATTCCTGAGCCAACATACACAGGTACTCACATTACACCTTGTCACCCGCTGGAAATAACACAATGTGTGTC
Organism: Oncorhynchus mykiss; assembly: GCF_013265735.2. Classification (NCBI taxonomy): domain Eukaryota; kingdom Metazoa; phylum Chordata; class Actinopteri; order Salmoniformes; family Salmonidae; genus Oncorhynchus; species Oncorhynchus mykiss. The sequence continues at coordinate 71,662,155 of NC_048579.1, read as the reverse complement.
TTTAACATAAACAAAAACAAAACGTCTAACTTACTACCCTGCTCTGCTCCTTTAAACCCAGAGAGAGCCGACCGGAGGGAAAGAGAAACATTTGTTTAAAAAAAAAGGCATTTAAAAAGTCCCAACATCGGCACTATGTAAACACCCTCCAGGTGGAGGCCCTGTTGTTCCTATACTGACACATACTAAAGGCCTCTGAGTGGTGCAGCGGTCTGAGGCACTGCATCTCAGTGCTAGAGGTGTCACTACAGACCCTGGTTCGATTCCAGCCTGTATCACAACCGGCTGTGATTGGGAGTCCCATAGGGCGGTGCACAATTTGGCCCAGCATTGTCTGGATTAGGGTTTGGCTGGAGGTCAGCCGTCATTGTAAATAATAATTTGTTCTTAACTGACTTGCCTAGTTAAATAAAGATAAAAATAAAACATGGCAGTTTAAATGTAACAAGTAACCTAAGCAACAGGCGGTGCAAGGACTATGAAATTGTTCTCCAAATATGAAGTATTGGTACTTACGAGAACAGAAAATATGAGTGTAAGATTCATTACACAGTCATCTCCATTTTAAGTTGGTTGTTTAGCTTATTCTTTGGTGTTTTGAGTTCAATATTATGTTACGTAATGACTAGGCAAATAATATTTTATTTATCTAATGCAAATTATTACATTAGTTTAAAAATGCCTATAACAGATTTCATATGGCAATTTCCTGGAATATCAAATACAGTGTACGGAGATGTTGTTGTTATTACTACCAAATAGCATATACAGCTCTAGTGATTTACACTGAAGAATATGATGAATCCCTACATATAGGCAGAATACAATAGAAACACAATCATGTTGTTGTTATTACTACCAAATATACATATACAGCTCTAGTGATTTACACTGAAGAATATGATGAATCCCTACATATAGGCAGAATACAATAGAAACACAATCATGTTGTTGTTATTACTACCAAAATACATATACAGCTCTAGTGATTTACACTGAAGAATATGATGAATCCCTACATATAGGCAGAATACAATAGAAACACAATCATGTTGTTGTTATTACTACCAAATATACATATACAGCTCTAGTGATTTACACTGAAGAATATGATGAATCCCTACATATAGGCAGAATACAATAGAAACAACAATCAGAGCAGATAGTGAAAACAGTCATGCAGACAAGAGTCACTGACTCCTGCAGATGTAGGATCTTAATATAATCAGACATATGTAGGAGTTTCTCTTACCATAACCCTATAGAGAGGAGTATATCTAACCCTAACCCTATGTAGAATGTAGCTAGATCATTAGGGTTGGAGAGGGGACTCTAAAGCCAGAGGTCGTCCCTCACAGCCTGTCCTGATGAACTGATGAAGACTGTTATTCCAGGGCCAGATAGGTGTCAGGGCCAGATAGGGTGTCAGGGCCAGATAGGTGTCAGGGCCAGATAGGTGTTAGGGCCAGATATGTGTCAGGGCCAGATAGGTGTCACGGCCAGATAGGTGTCAGGGCCAGATAGGTGTCAGGGCCGGATTGGTGTCAGGGCCAGATTGGTGTCAGGGCCAGATAGGTGTCAGGGCCAGATAGGTGTCAGGGCCAGATAGGGTGTCAGGGCCAGATAGGGTGTCAGGGCCAGATAGGTGTCAGGGCCAGATAGGTGTTAGGGCCAGATATGTGTCAGGGCCAGATAGGTGTCACGGCCAGATAGGTGTCAGGGCCAGATAGGTGTCAGGGCCAGATTGGTGTCAGGGCCAGATTGGTGTCAGGGCCAGATAGGTGTCACGGCCGGATAGGTGTCAGGGCCAGATAGGTGTCAGGGCCAGATATGTGTCAGGGCCAGATTGGTGTCAGGGCCAGATATGTGTCAGGGCCAGATATGTGTCAGGGCCAGATAGGTGTCACGGCCAGATAGGTGTCAGGGCCAGATAGGTGTCAGGGCCAGATATGTGTCAGGGCCAGATTGGTGTCAGGGCCAGATAGGGTGGCAGGGCCAGATTGGTGTCAGGGCCAGATATGTGTCAGGGCCAGATAGGTGTCACGGCCAGATAGGTGTCAGGGCCAGATAGGTGTCACGGCCAGATAGGTGTCAGGGCCAGATAGGTGTCAGGGCCAGATAGGTGTTAGGGCCAGATTGGTGTCAGGGCCAGATAGGGTGGCAGGGCCAGATTGGTGTCAGGGCCAGATATGTGTCAGGGCCAGATAGGTGTCACGGCCAGATAGGTGTCAGGGCCAGATAGGTGTCACGGCCAGATAGGTGTCAGGGCCAGATATGTGTCAGGGCCAGATTGGTGTCAGGGCCAGATATGTGTCAGGGCCAGATAGGTGTCACGGCCAGATAGGTGTCAGGGCCAGATAGGTGTCACGGCCAGATAGGTGTCAGGGCCAGATAGGTGTCAGGGCCAGATTGGTGTCAGGGCCAGATAGGTGTCAGGGCCAGATAGGTGTCAGGGCCAGATATGTGTCAGGGCCAGATAGGTGTCACGGCCAGATAGGTGTCAGGGCCAGATTGGTGTCAGGGCCAGATAGGTGTCAGGGCCAGATTGGTGTCAGGGCCAGATATGTGTCAGGGCCAGATAGGTGTCAGGGCCAGATAGGTGTCACGGCCAGATAGGTGTCAGGGCCAGATTGGTGTCAGGGCCAGATAGGTGTCACGGCCAGATAGGTGTCAGGGCCAGATTGGTGTCAGGGCCAGATATGTGTCAGGGCCAGATAGGTGTCAGGGCCAGATAGGTGTCACGGCCAGATAGGTGTCAGGGCCAGATTGGTGTCAGGGCCAGATAGGTGTCAGGGCCAGATTGGTGTCAGGGCCAGATAGGTGTCAGGGCCAGATAGGTGTCAGGGCCAGATAGGGTGTCTGGGCCAGATAGGTGTCAGGGCCAGATTGGTGTCAGGGCCAGATAGGTGTCAGGGCCAGATTGGTGTCAGGGCCAGATATGTGTCAGGGCCAGATAGGTGTCAGGGCCAGATATGTGTCAGGGCCAGATTGGTGTCAGGGCCAGATAGGGTGGCAGGGCCAGATTGGTGTCAGGGCCAGATAGGTGTCAGGGCCAGATAGGTGTCAGGGCCAGATAGGTGTCAGGGCCAGATAGGTGTCAGGGCCAGATGGGTGTCAGGGCCAGATAGGTGTTAGGGCCAGGGATAGGGGGGCACAGGGGGACTAACACGGTTTGACTGAGACCACCTGCACACACACATCCTGCCTCGCTGTTGATACATATACTGCCAGCTGACAACACTGACAGTGGGAGCGGGCAGGGAGGAGAGAGAGAGAGACACACACCGATATAGAGCCTAATCTGGGAGGAGGAGAGAGAGAGACACACACCGATATAGAGCCTCATCTGGGAGGAGGAGAGAGGGAGACACACACCGATATAGAGCCTCATCTGGGAGGAGGACAGAGAGAGACACACACCGATATAGAGCCTCATCTGGGAGGAGGAGAGAGGGAGACACACACCGATATAGAGCCTCATCTGGGAGGAGGAGAGAGAGAGAGACACACACCGATATAGAGCCTCATCTGGGAGGAGGAGAGAGAGAGACACACACCGATATAGAGCCTAATCTGGGAGGAGGAGAGAGAGAGACACACACCGATATAGAACCTCATCTGGGAGGAGGAGAGAGAGAGACACACACCGATATAGAGCCTCATCTGGGAGGAGGAGAAAGAGAGACACACACCGATATAGAGCCTAATCTGGGAGGAGGAGAGAGAGAGACACACACCGATATAGAGCCTCATCTGGGAAGAGAGAGAGACACACTGATATAGAGCCTAATCTGGGAGGAGGAGAGAGAGAGACACACACCGATATAGAGCCTCATCTGGGAGGAGTAGCGAGTGACACACACCGATATAGAGCCTAATCTGGGAGGAGAGAGAGACACACACCGATATAGAGCCTCATCTGGGAGGAGGAGAGAGAGACACACACCGATATAGAGCCTAATCTGGGAGGAGAGAGAGACACACACCGATATAGAGCCTAATCTGGGAGGAGAGAGAGACACACACCGATATAGAGCCTCATCTGGGAGGAGGAGAGAGAGACACACACTGATATAGAGCCTAATCTGGGAGGAGGAGAGAGAGAGACACACACCGATATAGAGCCTCATCTGGGAGGAGGAGAGAGAGAGACACACACCGATATAGAGCCTAATCTGGGAGGAGGAGAGAGAGACACACACCGATATAGAACCTCATCTGGGAGGAGGAGAGAGGGAGACACACACCGATATAGAGCCTCATCTGGGAGGAGGAGAGAGAGACACACACTGATATAGAGCCTCATCCGGGAGGAGAGAGAGACACACACTGATATAGAGCCTAATCTGGGAGGAGGAGAGAGACACACACTGATATAGAGCCCCATCTGGGAGGAGAGAGAGAGACACACTGATATAGAGCCTAATCTGGGAGGAGAGAGAGAGACACACACTGATATAGAGCCTCATCTGGGAGGAGGAGAGAGGGAGACACACACCGATATAGAGCCTCATCTGGGAGGAGAGAGAGACACACACTGATATAGAGCCCCATCTGTCTCACCTCCCCTCAGTTGACGTCAAACAACCACTCACACGCATCACGTTCCACATACTTCTGAACTAAAGCCTAACCATTCTGTCTGTCAACATATCGTTCATCCGTTCACAGCAGTTAGCTCCACCCATAACAAACCTGAATCTACCCAATAATTATAACTCTACATTCACAGAGCTTCCACTCCCTCTACATTGTAATGGTTTTAAATCAGTTTCCAAAAAGTATGAATTGCTCTCTGTTGCATCTGAAGGAGCCCAAGGCAGAACTCTTACCTCTATGAAAAGCATTGGTCCTCTCCTCTCTTCCCAAATCCCTCAGTCACAAGACGACTCTCCCAGCCTCCGCCACAGCGCTAGAGGTCCGGCTGCATGCCCACAACACTACTCCCACAGAGTCTAATCTATCCACAGGGTCCTCCAATTTCCTCCAACGTTGGTCTATCCAAGCTGTCTCAGTGTTAGACCAAGGATAATCAATTAGTCTAGTTCCAAAATGCAAAGGTTTGAATCACAAAGCACATATACACATGGAGGTGATGTCTCTGTCTCCAGTGTCTGAGTGAGTGTGTGTGTGAGCTGCACTCACCCTGCTCTGGCACTCAGGCCAGCCCCTCCCCCTCATCCCTCCCCCTCCACCCCCCTCCTCCTCATCTCCCTCCTACTTATCCCCCTCCTTCCTCCCCCTCCCTCATCCTCCTCCCCCTCTCTCCAGCCCTCCCACTGCACTTCAAATACACTTCAAGAATCAACAGCCACAGCCAAGCTCCCCACCGTTCCCCTCAACCCTCTCCGCTGACCGTTCCCCTCACCCCCTCCTCCTTTCCCCTCACCCCTCACCCCTCTTCCCTCCCATCCCCTCACCTTCCTTCTCTCTAACACCCCTCTGACCAGATGACTGTCCACAACATTTCCACACACTGACCGACGTTCCAGTCACTGCACAGCCGTACACGTTCTCATTCTCAAGTGGGCAACAACTTACAGACACAAACGCTCTGCCTCTCTCTAACTCTCTCCCCCCCTTCTCTCTCTCTCTCTCTCTCTCTCTCTCTCTCTCTCTCTCTTTCTCTCGCTCTGCCTCTCTCTAACTCTCTCCCCCCTTCTCTCTCTCCCTCTCCCTCTCCCTCTCCCTCTCCAAACCTCTGCTATCATCAAGTGGTTTCTCCTCACCAGAGAAGAGAACAGATCCAGGGTTATGTCTGAGGCTCTCTGTAGAGAAAACATCTGTGGTTCAATCTGTTCCACCGTTTGTCTGATTTATTAGTGTTCCAGCTTTAAACCTCAAGTCCACAGAACAATAACCATTATGTGAAACAATCAAATATGGTTTAATTATTGCTTCCAGCTAAATAAATAGATGACCTCAGAATTATTGCAGGAAGCAAGCTGAGTGTTTTGGAAGTGTCTTCAAATCAAATTGTATTGATGTTTATGTGAGTGTAGCGAAATGCTTGTGTTTCTAGTTCCGACCTTGCAGTAATAACCAACAGGTAATCTAACAATTTCACGCAACTACCTTTTACACACAAGTGCAAAGGAATTAATAAGAATATGTACATCGGCCATGAGCGATGGCCGAACGGCATAGGCAAGATGCAGTAGATGGTGTAGAGTACAGTATATACATATATACATATGTGATGAGTAATGTAGGGTATGTAAACATTATATAAAGTCGCATTGTGTAAAGTGACTAGTGATACATTTATTAAATCCATTTATTTTTATTTTTAAAGTGGCTAGTGACATGTAAACAGTGATACAAACTGTAGCCATCTCCTACTGTAGCCATCTCCTACTGTAGCCATCTCCTACTGTAGCCATCTCCTATCTGCGTCACATCTTTGTATATTTGACCTTCATCTATATTTTATCTTTTATCTTCTATCTTTAATCAGCATATGAAATATTCCCATGACGTTTTCTGCAGAGGCTGAGATGGTGAGAGTCCTCCTCTATTCCTATGGATGTCACCACATACAACCCCAAACTGAGCTCCCCTACTCCCAGCCTGAATGAGTGTCACTGAGGAGTCACCTCTCATCTCAAATGATCCCAGAACAGTTCACATCAGCAGTGAACTCCCAACAGGCAGCCTAGTGGTTAAGCACATTGGGCCAGTTACCGAAAGGTCGCTGGTTTGAATCCCCAATCAACTAGGAGAAAAATCTGTTGATGTGTGCTTGAGCAATTCACTTAATCTCAGTTGCTCTGGATACGATCTTCTGCTAAATGATACACATGTATCACGCACATGTTCCAGAACCGCAACGCAATTCCATATAGGACAGAACGTTGTTTACTGGTCGGAGATCAACATTTAGAACGTCCATAAACAAGCTAGAGATGTTTCCTTGCTTTATTTGGACCAGGTCTTCACCATTGCTCATCATGAGGGGTTGATGGCTTCATTAAAGAGCTGAATGACAAATGTGTTTCATTCTTTGTGCCTGGGACAAAGGACCCTCCCTCAGGACGCCCTGCCACTGTCTATGGAGAATGGAGCAAAACAGTTTGTCACATGCCAAATTACCAGGTACACATGAGGAATAACTATGATTTAGGATTTGTGAGGGAGGGAGGGAGGGAGGGAGGGAGGGAGGGAGGGAGGGAGGGAGGGAAAGAGAGAAAAGGAGAGAGATACAGAGACAGTGAGAGAGAGCGCAAAGAGCAATTCTGGCATACCTTTCAGAGAGAGGCGAACAGACTCTCCAGGTTTCCAGGGTCTTGGCACAGCAAACTAAAAGCCACTTTAACTTAGCTCAGAGAATACCACGCTTTGAGTGGAAGATATTTATCTGGATCAACATGTAAAACTCCTGGTGGAAACGTTAAAGTAAGGTAAGAAAACAAATCCTAGCTTGACCAACATATCAAAATGGCCGAACCAAAGAGTCACTTTTCGGACCAAGACACCAACAAAAAAGCCCCAAAGCCACTTTTCCTCTCACAATATAGACAATGACAGGGTCACAAAATGCCTGAAGATTAAAAAATACTTCCAGGAATAGAGGCTCTTTCTTTCAGACAATAGAGGAGATATTATCCATTCAGATGTAGGCTGGGCTTGTGGCCAGAAGCCACCGTGGGGTCGTTCAGAGAAAGCCCTTCAGAAACAGAAGAGGCAGTTGACCTTGTCATCTGCTCTGCTTCCTGAGACAGGGTGTGTGTGCATGTCCCACCATCCCAGCCTTTCCTGCTTCCTCCAGTCCAGAATAGCAGAACCGTCTGTCCCAATCCACACTGTGAAACAGTGAAGAACCAAATATACCTCAGTGCTTTCTTAGTCAAGAGGAGGAAGTAATGTAGCGAAACACCTAGGGTGTATTTCCTGCCAGTTTCCTTCCTTCCCATTGTAAACCCCATTGACCTTCCCCTGGGTGGCCATTGTGGGGATAATGGTGATATTTCAACGACGTGCCAGGCCATCGGACATGCTCTGAGTGAATGATGCCTTGGCTGGTATTCAGATGTCCGCAGCCTTTCGAGTCAATGTAACTAATGAAGGGTTTATGCAGTAACCTTTGGCACTGTCACACACACCACTGACACACACAAACACACACTCCCGCTGTCATCCAATCCACCCATCTGCCTATTGCCTCGCTCCATTCACAACCCAGTCTAACTTCTAACCTGTCAGGGCTATGATCAGTAAACCTGAGACCCAGTCAGATTCCAAACTAATATACCTACAGACCCAAAACAGAAAGCTGTGTCTCTCAACCCCCCTAGACTAAACAGAAAGCTGTGTCTCTCGACCCCCCTAGACTAAACAGAAAGCTGTGTCTCTCAACCCCCCTAGACTAAACAGAAAGCTGTGTCTCTCGACCCCCCTAGACAAAACAGAAAGCTGTGTCTCTCGACCCCCCAAGACTAAACAGAAAGCTGTGTCTCTCGACCCCCCTAGACTAAACAGAAAGCTGTGTCTCTCGACCCCCCTAGACTAAACAGAAAGCTGTGTCTCTCGACCCCCCTAGACTAAACAGAAAGCTGTGTCTCTCGACCCCCCTAGACTAAACAGAAAGCTGTGTCTCTCGACCCCCCTAGACTAAACAGAAAGCTGTGTCTCTCGACCCCCCTAGACTAAACAGAAAGCTGTGTCTCTCGACCCCCCTAGACTAAACAGAAAGCTGTGTCTCTCGACCCCCCTAGACTAAACAGAAAGCTGTATCTCTCGACCCCCCTAGACTAAACAGAAAGCTGTGTCTCTCGACCCCCCTAGACTAAACAGAAAGCTGTGTCTCTCGACCCCCCAAGACTAAACAGAAAGCTGTGTCCCTCAACCCCCCTAGACTAAACAGAAAGCTGTGTCTCTCGACCCCCCTAGACAAAACAGAAAGCTGTGTCTCTCGACTCCCCTAGACTAAACAGAAAGCTGTGTCTCTCGACCCCCCTAGACAAAACAGAAAGCTGTGTCCCTCAACTCCCCTAGACAAAACAGAAAGCTGTGTCTCTCGACCCCCCTAGACAAAACAGAAAGCTGTGTCTCTCGACCCCCCTAGACTAAACAGAAAGCAGTGTCCCTCGACTCCCCTAGACAAAACAGAAAGCTGTGTCTCTCGACCCCCCAAGACTAAACAGAAAGCTGTGTCTCTCGACCCCCCTAGACAAAACAGAAAGCTGTGTCCCTCAACTCCCCTAGACAAAACAGAAAGCTGTGTCTCTCGACCCCTAGACTAAACAGAAAGCTGTGTCCCTCGACCCCTAGACTAAACAGAAAGCTGTGTCTCTCGACTCCCCTAGACTAAACAGAAAGCTGTGTCTCTCGACCCCCCTAGACTAAACAGAAAGCTGTGTCCCTCAACTCCCCTAGACTAAACAGAAAGCTGTGTCCCTCAACTCCCCTAGACAAAACAGAAAGCTGTGTCCCTCAACTCCCCTAGACTAAACAGAAAGCAGTGTCCATTGACTCCCCTAGACTAAACAGAAAGCAGTGTCCCTCGACTCCCCTAGACAAAACAGAAAGCTGTCTCTCGACCCCTAGACAAAACAGAAAGCTGTGTCCCTCAACCCCCCTAGACTAAACAGGTTTACAAGTCAAAGAGGTGTTATCCCAGATGTGTATTCTCCTGTATTCAACGAGGTGTGTATTTTCCTGTATTCAACGAGGTGTCTATTTTCCTGTGCCGCATAACATCATTCACATACTGTCGGTGTCTATCAGAGTTGTGTATTAGAGGAAGGATGATGTGTTAATGTAGTCATTGATGTGCTCAGATGGACGACCATGTTGTTAAGTGTTTGAATCAGCACAGTAGAGATAGCCGGAGTTAGCTCCTAATGAGACGTTTAGCTACCAGTGTTCTGCACATCACACAGGTCAGATCACTACTAAGGATAGATAGGGGATAAAGTCCCATGGCTCATCAGTCAGAACACTGGCCGTGACCCCACTCTCAGAGGGTGTGTCAGGGGGAGTTGGGATATGCAAAAAACACATTTCTAATTAACACGTATTAACACACACTGGTACATGTGTAAAACAGGACAAATCAAATCACTTTTTATTGGTCACATACACATGTTTAGCAGACGTTATTGCAGGTGTAGCGAGTGTTCCTAGGGCCAACAGTACAGTAGTATCTAACAATTCACAACAATACACACACATCTAAAGTAAAAGAATGGAATTAAGGAATATATAAATATTAGGACGAGCCATGTCGGAGTGGCGTTGAGTAAAATACAGTAGAATACAGTATATACATATGAGATGAGTAAAGCAGTATGTAAACATCATTAAAGTGGCCAGTGATTCCAAATCCAATCACCCACCTAATGATTCTTTTATCAGGGTGTATAACTATTCGTCAGAAGCCATTTCCTCATCTGATGTCTTAGGAGACAACATCATCCTACTAATACAAGAACCTTCGCAATTAAAATGTAGATTATTATGTTCTGTAGTTCAGTTTGATGAGATAAAATGTAGATTATTATGTTCTGTAGTTCAGATTGGTGAGATAAAATATAGATTATTATGTTCTGTAGTTCAGTTTGATGAGATAAAATATAGATTATTATGTTCTGTAGTTCAGTTTGATGAGATAAAATATAGATTATTATGTTCTGTAGTTCAGTTTGATGAGATAAAATATAGATTATTATGTTCTGTAGTTCAGTTTGATGAGATAAAATATAGATTATTATGTTCTGTAGTTCAGTTTGGTGAGATAAAATATAGATCATTATGTTCTGTAGTTCAGTTTGGTGAGATAAAATGTAGATTATTATGTTCTGTAGTTCAGTTTGATGAGATAAAATGGTCAATAGAACTATCAAACTAAAACTACAATCCTCCTCTATATAATCAACATGTCCTAGCATAACCCCTCTAGATTTCACCCCCTCTAGATTTCACAACTCTAGATTTCACCCCCTCTAGATTTCACAACTCTAGATTTCACCCCCTCTAGATTTCACCCCCTCTAGATTTCACCCCTCCAGATTACACCCCCTCTAGATTTTAATAAAACACAATACAACTTAATAAAACCCAATACAACTTAATAAAACCCAGTTCAACTTAATAAAACCCAGTTCAACTTAATAAAACCCAGTACAACTTAATAAAACCCAGTACAACTTAATAAAACCCAATACAACTTAATAAAACCCAATACAACTTAATAAAACCCAGTTCAACTTAATAAAACCCAGTACAACTTAATAAAACCCAGTACAACTTAATAAAACCCAATACAACTTAATAAAACCCAATACAACTTAATAAAACCCAGTTCAACTTAATAAAACCCAATACAACTTAATAAAACCCAGTACAACTTAATAAAACCCAGTACAACTTAATAAAACCCAGTACAACTTAATAAAACCCAGTACAACTTAATAAAACCCAGTTCAACTTAATAAAACCCAATACAACTTAATAAAACCCAGTTCAACTTAATAAAACCCAATACAACTTAATAAAACCCAATACAACTTAATAAAACCCAATACAACTTAATAAAACCCAATACAACTTAATAAAACCCAATACAACTTAATAAAACCCAATTCAACTTAATAAAACCCAGTTCAACTTAATAAAACCCAGTTCAACTTAACAAAACCCAATACAACTTAACAAACCCCAGTACAACTTCATAAATGGGTGTAGTCTGGCCCAGGAGTGGGAAGGTGAACGGAAAGGCTCTGGAGCAACGAACCGCCCTTGCTGTCTCTGCCTGGCCGGTTCCCCTCTTTCCACTGGGATTCTCTGCCTCTAACCCTATTACAGGGGCTGAGTCATTGGCTTAGTGGGGCTCTCTCATACCGTCCCTGGGAGGGGTGCGTCACCTGAGTGGGTTGAGTCACTGATGTGATCATCCTGTCTGGGTTGGCGGCCCCCCCTTGGGTTGTGCCGTGGCGGAGATCTTTGTGGGCTATACTCAGCCTTGTCTCAGGATGGTAAGTTGGTGGTTGAAGATATCCCTCTAGTGGTGTTGGGGCTGTGCTTTGGCAAAGTGGGTGGGGTTATATCCTTCCTGTTTGGCCCTGTCCGGGGGTGTCCTCGGATGGGGCCACAGTGTCTCCTGACCCCTCCTGTCTCAGCCTCCAGTATTTATGCTGCAGTAGTTTATGTGTCGGGGGGCTAGGGTCAGTTTGTTATATCTGGAGTACTTCTCTTGTCCTATTTGGTGTCCTGTGTGAATTTAAGTGTGCTCTCTCTAATTCTCTCTTTCTCTCTTTCTTTCTCTCTCTCAGAGGACCTGAGCCCTAGGACCATGCCTCAGGACTACCTGACATGATGACTCCTTGCTGTCCCCAGTCCACCTGGCCGTGCTGCTGCTCCAGTTTCAACTGTTCTGCCTTATTATTATTGGACCATGCTGGTCATTTATGAACATTTGAACATCTTGGCCATGTTCTGTTATAATCTCCACCCGGCACAGCCAGAAGAGGACTGGCCACCCCACATAGCCTGGTTCCTCTCTAGGTTTCTTCCTAGATTTTGGCCTTTCTAGGGAGTTTTTCCTAGCCACTGTGCTTCTACACCTGCATTGCTTGCTGTTTGGGGTTTTAGGCTGGGTTTCTGTACAGCACTTTGAGATATCAGCTGATGTACGAAGGGCTAAATAAATACATTTGATTTGATTTGATAAATCCCAATACAACTTAACAAAACCCAGTACAACTTAATAAAACACAATACAACTTAACAAAACCCAATACAACTTAATAAAACCCAATACAACTTAATAAAACCCAATACAACTTAATAAAACCCAATACAACTTAACAAAACCCAATACAACTTAATAAAACCCAATACAACTTAATTAAACCCAATACAACTTAATAAAACCCAATACAACTTAACAAAACCCAATACAACTTAACAAAACCCAATACAACTTAATAAAACCCAATACAACTTAATTAAACCCAGTACAACTTAATAAAACCCAATACATCTTAATTAAACCCAATACAACTTAATAAAACCCAAAGCTCTGACTGTGATCTGCAGCGCCGGAGGCTTCGAGAGCTGAAAATCCTCCAAATTAAACTAGGTATGTGTCCCAAATGGCACCCCATTCCCTATGGGCTCTGGTCAAAGTAGTGCACTATAGTGAATAGGGTGCCATTTGGAAACACAACCCAGGATAACTCCGCTAGCCTCTCCACACTCAACCAACTGGCACTGGCAGAGTAGCAGTGACTAGATGAGATCTTCCATGCCGCTGCCCTTGTTATCCTGCTGGCTCTTAGGTAACCTCAGTTTAGAATTGTCTCACTGCTGGGTTGAGGCTGGCACAGACAGAGTAGCAGTGACTAAATCAGATCTTCCATGCCGCTGCCCTTGTTATCCTGCTGGCTCTTAGGTAACCTCAGTTTAGAATTGTCTCACTGCTGGGTTGAGGCTGGCACAGACAGAGTAGCAGTGACTAGATGAGATCTTCCATGCTGCTGTCCTTGTTATCCTGCTGGCTCTTAGGTAACCTCAGTTTAGAATTGTCTCACTGCTGGGTTGAGGCTGGCACAGACAGAGTAGCAGTGACTAGACAGATCTTCCATGCTGCTGCCCTTGTTATCCTGCTGGCTCTTAGGTAACCTCAGTTTAGAATTGTCTCACTGCTGGGTTGAGGCTGGCACAGACAGAGTAGCAGTGACTAAATCAGATCTTCCATGCCGCTGCCCTTGTTATCCTGCTGGCTCTTAGGTAACCTCAGTTTAGAATTGTCTCACTGTTGGGTTGAGGCTGGCACAGACAGAGTAGCAGTGACTAGATGAGATCTTCCATGCCGCTGTCCTTGTTATCCTGCTGGCTCTTAGGTAACCTCAGTTTAGAATTGTCTCACTGCTGGGTTGAGGCTGGCACAGACAGAGTAGCAGTGACTAAATCAGATCTTCCATGCCGCTGCCCTTGTTATCCTGCTGGCTCTTAGGTAACCTCAGTTTAGAATTGTCTCACTGCTGGGTTGAGGCTGGCACAGACAGAGTAGCAGTGACTAGATGAGATCTTCCATGCCGCTGTCCTTTAGTTTAGAATTGTCTCACTGCTGGGTTTAGGCTGGCACAGACAGAGTTGAAACCCTTGGTCAAGTAGCAGTCATTCCTGCTCATAATATTTGACCAAGGGATTAAGTCATGTCTGCTGGTTTGAAAGCAGAACACTGGGCAGGGCTGTGGACATTAAGGCTCGAAAGGATGTTAACAACCTTGTTATAGGATTTATTTTATACAAATAAAATAATCACCATTTATTTTCTCTACATAGATTCTTAAAGCAGGGCACTGGGCAGGACTGAAGACACCAAAACACATGAACATTGACATCAACAGACTTTGTTACAGGACTCATTGCTATAGGATTTATCTATGCTTCCCAGTAGAGGCACTTTGATTAAGAAAAAGAATGACACCTCTAAATGTAATGTATTTTATTTCTCTCTACAGGTTTTCCTTGAAGTCTTTGGAATTGTAAATATCTGTCAATCTTTCCTTGCTGCGCTACGTTGCCCTGCGTCATATCCCAGGATATGTTCGAGAATTATGCTGTGGTTAAGTGGTTTTCTATAAATCCCTTGACTGCTTATGACTGGATTACATTATATTGAGGAATTATCCCACTTTAGAGTTTAAAGGTTCAACCAAATAGCACAGCGGGTTACTGCAGCTTTCCCATTCACTCACAGCAGAGACGGGAGTCCCCAAACAACCTGGGCTGACATCAATGTAATGGAGTATGAATGAGGTGAACCACGAATGAAAATACATTATAGACCGAACTGAGTCTCCAATGAAAGAAAGTCATCCTGGGTTACTCTGTCTTCAACATCCATAAATGAGGTGAATCAAGTATGAAAATACATTATAGACCACACTGAGTTTATTCCTGTGTCTTTTCCCCAATAAAAGGAAGACAAACTCAATTAAAAAAGTTGAAATGAAATTATCTATCCCATGCCACTCTAAGATTTGCTGTCCCTGTAGGCTATAGTGCAGTACATGAAGAGCCATTAATTTCACCCTCTAGTTTGTAGTTAAGGGTCTTGGGCAGAGTTGAGAAACAATGGTGGCTAAGTGGAGTTTATAGAGAAAGTTGTTTAATACAGGGTCGTTGCTTTGTTCCTCCAGAAGAGTGTGAAGATCTCCTCTATAACTGCTGAGCATTAGAATGGACTGAGGTTAGCACCTTCACACACGGTTACTACTTCACTAAGGAACTAATAAGGATCTGTCCTCCTGTTGAGGAATTCACCTTCACAGAGCTCTAATGACTGCATTAGTGGATGGAGGGAGCTTCCCATCATAAAGCTTAGGAAATGGATGCCCATATCTTGTTAACAGATCACTTCAATGCTCTTGTGCCATTTACCAACCGGTTGGTTTGACTAATCAACCAGTCTTAACTTGTTTTGACAGGATGGTGCTAGAAATCGCATCTCTGTTTAGAGAAGGTGGGGACATTGTGGACCATAAACTAGAGTGTAAGCTGTCAGGAAGAGGACAGGTCTGTGTGGGGCAGCTATAGAGGACAGGGTTACTGTCAGGATGAGGACAGGTCTGTGTGGGACAACTATAGAGGACAGGGTTACTGTAAGGATGAGGACAGGTCTGTGTAGGACAGCTATAGAGGACAGGGTTACTGTAAGGATGAGGACAGGTCTGTGTGGGACAACTATAGAGGACAGAGTAGACTGTCATGATGGGGACAGGTCTGTGTGGGACAGCATTAGAGGACAGGGTTACTGTCAGGATGAGGACAGGTCTGTGTAGGACAGCTGAAGAGACCATGACTTTGGGTTCACTCATACTGAGAGAGAAGGGGGTTTCAAGTCAGCTGCACAGAGAGGGATATCACCTTTTCAGCATCAGACAGAGAGAGATCACCCTTTCAGCATCAGAGAGAGAGATCACCCTTTCAGCATCAGGGAGAGAGATCACCCTTTCAGCATGAGGGAGAGAGATCACCCTTTCAGCATCA
This sequence comes from Oncorhynchus mykiss, assembly GCF_013265735.2. Classification (NCBI taxonomy): domain Eukaryota; kingdom Metazoa; phylum Chordata; class Actinopteri; order Salmoniformes; family Salmonidae; genus Oncorhynchus; species Oncorhynchus mykiss. The sequence goes on along the minus strand of NC_048579.1, from coordinate 71,646,156 downwards.
GGGAGAGAGATCACCCTTTCAGCATGAGGGAGAGAGATCACCTTTTCAGCATCAGAGAGAGAGATCACCCTTTCAGCATCAGAGAGAGAGATCACCCTTTCAGCATCAGGGAGAGAGATCACCCTTTCAGCATCAGGGAGAGATATCACCCTTTCAGCATCAGAGAGAGAGATCACCCTTTCAGCATCAGAGAGAGAGATCACCCTTTCAGCAGCAGAGAGAGAGATCACCCTTTCAGCATCAGGGAGAGAGATCACCCTTTCAGCATCAGAGAGAGAGATCACCCTTTCAGCATCAGAGAGAGAGATCACCCTTTCAGCAGCAGAGAGAGAGATCACCCTTTCAGCATCAGGGAGAGAGATCACCCTTTCAGCATCAGAGAGAGAGATCACCCTTTCAGCAGCAGAGAGAGAGATCACCCTTTCAGCAGGAGAGAGAGATCACCCTTTCAGCATCAGAGAGAGAGATCACCCTTTCAGCTGCAGAGAGAAATATCATATTTTCAGCAGGAGAGAGAGAGATCACCCTTTCAGCTGCAGAGAGAAATATCATATTTTCAGCAGGAGAGAGAGAGATCACCCTTTCAGCATCAGAGAGAGAGATCACCCTTTCAGCTGCAGAGAGAAATATCATATTTTCAGCAGGAGAGAGAGAGATCACCCTTTCAGCTGCAGAGAGAGAGATCACCCTTTCAGCATCAGGGAGAGAGATCACCCTTTCAGCATCAGAGAGAGAGATCACCCTTTCAGCATCAGGGAGAGAGATCACCCTTTCAGCATCAGAGAGAGAGATCACCCTTTCAGCATCAGGGAGAGAGATCACCCTTTCAGCATCAGAGAGAGAGATCACCCTTTCAGCTGCAGAGAGAGAGATCACCCTTTCAGCATCAGGGAGAGAGATCACCCTTTCAGCATCAGGGAGAGAGATCACCCTTTCAGCTGCAGAGAGAGAGATCACCCTTTCAGCATCAGGGAGAGAGATCACCCTTTCAGCATCAGAGAGAGATCACCCTTTCAGCTGCAGAGAGAAATATCATATTTTCAGCAGGAGAGAGAGAGATCACCCTTTCAGCAGCAGAGAGAGAGATCACCCTTTCAGCAGGAGAGAGAGAGATCACCCTTTCAGCATCAGAGAGAGAGATCACCCTTTCAGCTGCAGAGAGAGAGATCACATTTTCAGCTGCAGAGAGAAATATCATATTTTCAGCAGGAGAGAGAGAGATCACCTTTCAGCTGCAGAGAGAAATATAATATTTTCAGCAGGAGAGAGAGAGAGATCACATTTTCAGCTGCAGAGAGAAATATCATATTTTCAGCAGGAGAGAGAGAGATCACCTTTCAGCTGCAGAGACAAAGGTCAGAGTGACTTCTAGACTCGTTAAGTGGAATGTGTCAGTTAACAATATTAAATTAGACTGACTGAGAGACAGAGGACAGGGAGTTGGCACAGGGCTACTACACAGCTAATAAAAACCTGGATATGCCTTTATGAGAGAGAGAGAGAAAAAGAACGAGAAAGAGAGAAACAGAGACAGAGACAGACAGAGAGAGAGAGTGAGAGAGTGAGAGACAGAGACAGAGAGAGAGAGACAGAGACAGAGAGAGAGAGCAAGAGAGAGAGAGAGAAAGAAAGAAAGATAGAAAAAGAGAGAGGGGACGTCACCTCCTGGTCCTCAGCCCTGAGATGACAAGCTAGAGACTTTATTAAGGACCAAGACCCCCTCAGAGTTTTAGAGAGAAATAATCCCATTGAAAAGTGTATTTCTGAAGAGTGAAATCTGTAGTGACATTTCTGTTAAACATGTAACTCATGTATCGTCAAGCAGGCTTACTCACAATCCAATGAGTTAGCTATTAGCAAGGAGGAAATGGAAATGCCCCCCCACCCTGCATCCGGTTAAGCATTATTTCAGACATTCATTCAAGATGAGCTTTGTTCATATGGAGTTCCCAGCAGACCACCCGGCTATGCACGACCCAACCCAGAGTTTAGTAGAGTACAGTGAAGCTCCATAGGGAGCACCCGGCCAAACAGGATCTAACCCAGAGTTTAGTAGAGTACAGTGAAGCTCCATAGGGAACACCCGGCCAAACAGGATCTAACCCAGAGTTTAGTAGAGTACAGTAAATCTCCATAGGGAGCACCCGGCCAAACAGGATCTAACCCAGAGTTTAGTAGAGTACAGTGAAGCTCCATAGGGAACACCCGGCCAAACAGGATCTAACCCAGAGTTTAGTAGAGTACAGTAAACCTCCATAGGGAACACCCGGCCAAACAGGATCTAACCCAGAGTTTAGTAGAGTACAGTAAATCTCCATAGGGAACACCCGGCCAAACAGGATCTAACCCAGAGTTTAGTAGAGTACAGTAAACTTCCATAGGGAACACGTGGCCAAACAGGATCTAACCCAGAGTTTAGTAGAGTACAGTAAACCTCCATAGGGAACACCCGGCCAAACAGGATCTAACCCAGAGTTTAGTAGAGCACAGTAAACCTCCATAGGGAACAATACTCAGAGGAGGACAGGAACCATGCTTCAACATTATAATAATTTAATTCTCCTTCCAAATGAGCAACAAAACATCTGCTTCTCATAATAAAATCACTGGGATTAGTAGGGACATACATACACAAGCACGTACACACGTACGGACACAAACACGCACATGCAAGGATGCACACGCACACACAAGCACGCACACACACCCTTGCACAGTCAGCGTCAAGGGAGAGGAAGAAAGGCCGACAAGAATAACAGATAAGAACTGAATTCAGGTCTTCATAATGGAGAAAATATAGTGATGCATTTGGGCTGCTATTTGATTATAACAGATAAGAACTGAACTCAGGTCTGTTTTCATAATGGAGAAAATATGGTGTGGCGTTTGGGCTGCTATTTGATTATAACAGATAAGAACTGAACTCAGGTCTGTTTTCATAATGGAGAAAATATGGTGTGGCGTTTGGGCTGCTATGTGATTGTTGTTATTTCTGGCTCCAGACTTTATTAATAAATGAACTGAGACAGATGTTCAACACTTGTCATTCTGTTGTTGTGGTCCATGTGTCTCTCTTCCTGTTAAGAAGTGATTTCCTATTTCAGCTGAGAAAACAGAAACGGAACGGCACGTTAAAATAACACGTCGTTCACAGTTCATTTAGAAAACAAATGACTTTAGAGTCTAAATGAAAACTGGAATACGTGGGAACCCCTCTACAAGACAAAGCATCTCATGGCATATCATGCTTAGATTGGTGTGTGTGTGTGTGTGTGTGTGTGTGTGTGTGTGTGTGTGTGTGTGTGTGTGTGTGTGTGTGTGTGTGTGTGTGTGTGTGTGTGTGTGTGTGTGTGTGTGTGTGTGTGTGTGTGTGTGTGTGTGTGTGTGTGTGTGTGGTTGTGTGAGTGTGGGTATGTTTGTCTGCCAGTGTACTGTGTGTGTGTGTGTATGTGTGTGCCTGTGTGTGTGTTGCATCACCCTAATTCTACTCCATAATGACTCCCTCCATAGCAGCTCTCCTGTACCCTGCTAGAATGTAGGCCAGGCCAGGGACCAGGCTCTGTGTATACAGAGTCATAATGATATGCCTCTAGGGAGGAGAGAGCAGAACAGAGTCACTCAAGTGGAACAAATACACACTGCCCTCTTACACAATGTGGTCACTTTCCCATAATGCACAAGCCATGACAGAAGGGTGGGAATCCGATGACCAACCTACATGTAAACATTGCTAGCTCGCCGGCTTCTACATATAGTTTTCTGAGTTTCCAGGCTGCCCTAGTTGTTTCCAGGTTGCCCTAGATGTTTCCAGGTTACCCTAGATGTTTCCAGGTTACCCTAGATGTTTCCAGGTTGTCCTAGATGTTTCCAGGTTGTCCTAGATGTTTCCAGGTTGTCCTAGATGTTTCCAGGTTGTCCTAGATGTTTCCAGGTTACCCTAGATGTTTCCAGGTTGCCCTAGTTGTTTCCAGGTTGCCCTAGATGTTTCCAGGTTGCCCTATATGTTTCCAGGTTACCCTGATGTTTCCAGGTTACCCTAGTTGTTTCCAGGTTACCCTAGATGTTTCCAGGCTGCCCTAGTTGTTTCCAGGTTGCCCTAGATGTTTCCAGGTTGCCCTAGATGTTTCCAGGTTGCCCTAGTTGTTTCCAGGTTGCCCTAGATGTTTCCAGGTTGCCCTAGTTGTTTCCAGGTTGCCCTAGATGTTTCCAGGTTACCCTAGATGTTTCCAGGTTGCCCTAGTTGTTTCCAGGTTGCCCTAGATGTTTCCAGGTTGCCCTAGTTGTTTCCAGGTTGCCCTAGATGTTTCCAGGTTGCCCTAGATGTTTCCAGGTTGCCCTAGTTGTTTCCAGGTTGCCCTAGATGTTTCCAGGTTGCCCTAGTTGTTTCCAGGTTGCCCTAGATGTTTCCAGGTTGCCCTAGATGTTTCCAGGTTGCCCTAGTTGTTTCCAGGTTACCCTAGATGTTTCCAGGTTGCCCTAGATGTTTCCAGGTTGCCCTAGTTGTTTCCAGGTTGCCCTAGATGTTTCCAGGTTGCCCTAGATGTTTACAGGTTGCCCTAGATGTTTCCAGGTTGCCCTAGTTGTTTCCAGGTTACCCTAGATGTTTCCAGGTTACCCTAGATGTTTCCAGGTTACCCTAGATGTTTCCAGGTTGCCCTAGTTGTTTCCAGGTTACCCTAGATGTTTCCAGGTTACCCTAGATATTTCCAGGTTACCCTAGATGTTTCCAGGTTGCCCTAGATGTTTCCAGGTTGTCCTAGATGTTTCCAGGTTGTCCTAGATGTTTCCAGGTTGCCCTAGATGTTTCCAGGTTACCCTAGATGTTTCCAGGTTACCATAGATGTTTCCAGGTTACCCTAGATGTTTCCAGGTTGCCCTAGATGTTTCCAGGTTACCCTAGATGTTTCCTGGTTACCCTAAATCCACTTCAATCACTGTAGATGAAGGAGAGGAGACAGGTTAAATAAATATTTGTAATCCTTGAGACAGCTGAGACATGGATTGTGTGTGTGCCATTCAGAGGGAATGGGAAAGACAACATATTGAAGTGCCTCTGAACAGGGTCTGGTAGTAGGTACCAGGAGGACCGGTTTGTATTGAGAACTGCAATGCTGCTGGGTTTTTCAAGCTCAACAGTTTCTTGTGTGTATCAAGAATGGTCCACCACGCAAAAGATATCCAGCCAACTTGACACAACTGTGGGAAGCATTGGAGTCAACATGGGCCAGCCTCCCTGTGGAACACTTTCTACATCTTGTAGTCCATGCCCTGACAATTTGAGGCTGTTCTGAGGGCAAAGGGGGGTGTAACTTAATGTTAGGAAGGTGTTCCTAATGTTTGGTATACTCAGTGTATAACAATTTTATGGTATAATATCCAGGACAATGCTTTACTCTGTGTTAAACTGTTTATGTAGGTTAAGTTATGCTGTAAATTACACAGAGGAGGATGAAGAACAGAGAAAGAGAGAGAGAGAGAGAGAGAGAGAGATAGAGAAAGGGAGAAAGAGAGAGAGAGAGAGAGAGAGAGAGAGAGAGAGAGAGAAAGAGAGAGAGAGATGAATTTGGCACGTCTCTGTCACAGCAGCATTCCACACCAGGTCACTAGTAGTCAGGCTGAGGTTCAACAGAGAGCCTTCAGTGAGGGTCTCCACCACTGTTATTATAGACCTGGAGAAGAGAACTATCTCTCTCTCTCACACACACACACACACACTCTCTCTCTCTCTCTCTCTCTCTCTCTCTCTCTCTCTCTCTCTCTCTCTCTCTCTCTCTCTCTCTCTCTCTCTCTCTCTCTCTCTCTCTCTGTCTCGGTCAGGACAGGCAGCTTGGTTATGCAGGTGGGTACAGGGTCAGGGACAGGCAGCTTGGTTATGCAGGTGGGTACAGGGTCAGGACAAGCAGCTTGGTTATGCAGGTGGGTACAGGGTCAGGGGCAGGCAGCTTGGTTATGCGGGTGGGTACAGAGTCAGGACAGGCAGCTTGGTTATGCGGGTGGGTACAGGGTCAGGACAGGCAGCTTGGTTATGCGGGTGGGTACAGGGTCAGGGGCAGGCAGCTTGGTTATGCAGGTGGGTACAGGGTCAGGGGCAGGCAGCTTGGTTATGCAAGTGGGTACAGGGTCAGGACAGGCAGCTTGGTTATGCGGGTGGGTACAGGGTCAGGACAGGCAAAGGTAAAAAACCATGAGGACAAGAAAAGAGAGACTGGGGAAAAGCAGGAGCTGACCCAAAAACGCTTGTTGGATTGACAAACAAGAAACTGGCAACAGAGAAACAGAGAACACAGGTATAAATACACAGGGGATTATGGGGAAGATGGGCAACACCTGGAGGGGGGTGGAGACAATCACAAAGACAGGTGAAACAGATCAGGGTGTGACACTGTCTCTCTCTATCTCTCTCTCTATCTCTATCACTATGTCTCTCTAGCTCTCACACACACACACACACAGACACACGCACGCAAGCACTCTCTCTCTCTCCTCTCTCTCTGTCACCGAGCCATACTATCCTGAGTTGGCCTTCGTTAACTCAGATGGTCAAGACCCACCTGCGAGTTCTCACCCATTGGAGCATCTCCCCCACTCATAAACATGGAATGTCTGGACCCTCTTCAACACAACAGCAACACAGGCTGATAGTCCTCAACAGATGGAGACAGGAGGATATGAAGGAGTCTTCATGAGGAGAGAGTGTAGAAGAGTGTAGGAAGTTTTCAGACCCCCAGGGGGATTCTCTGGAGGGCTTTCTCAGGAGGAAATGCACACACACACACACACACACACACACACACACACACACACACACACACACTAACCCTAAGCCCTCACATGTTGGATGTCATAGTTGACCGGCTTTGGATAGTGACGTTTCCCCTGATCTAATTTAGATCCTAGTTTCCAGTCTGGTTTCAGTGGGTTTAGTAGTATTAACACACAATACATGTATTTACCCCATCATTAGTCATTAATTTAATCTCCATTTCACCCTCAAACCCTGAACAGGCAGACAGTCAGATCACTGTTAGTATTGTTTTG